>NW_027271377.1:662500-849686 GCF_040938485.1 Diadema antillarum
TATGTGCAAAGACTGGGAATATGCTGCTAGGCATCTTATAGAAACTCATTCTAACCGGTACTGGTGTCCACTTCCGCCTGGCCTCATCTCAGTGACGGTCACTTTCTCCCCACCATCCTCGTCCTCCGAAGATGTCCGGTCCAGCATCTCCATCCTCGCTGCCATCTCCTCCTTGGAGTCCCGGGGGCGAGAGGTGGCACTCCTCGCCCCTCCGGTTGATGGAGCCCCTCTGGGCGGAGTCTCTGGTACGACAGAGGAAGATCAAATTGCTTGTAGCCATTAATCCATCTTTGCTGACTTGCACTGCACTAGAGGCCAACCCGATCTTCCTAAAGAGTGTTTTCCTTCTATGTTTGTTCCCCTTTCACAGTACAACATTGAATACAAGCCTCAATGAATGTGGGTAACATAAAGGCAATTAAAAAGAGAAAGTTATTCTGCCTGGTTGACTATCAAGTGAATGTACGTAGGTATTAATTTGCATGACTCTGTATAATCAAACAAAATATCTCTATACATTGTAAATTCAAAGAACTGTAAATCCAGATGTGCTATCTCATTCCTTGCACAGGCTCAATATTGAGATTATCAATGGTGATCCCTGCAAGATTGGTGAATTACTTTGTCTCCGACAACTTTATAGAACAACAGACATACACAAGCTTTTCTCTTTCTTCTAATATCCACAAATCTCACATGGCCATCAAAATAGTCAATTACACATTCACACGCAATCTGCATGAATACTTACTACTCCTTTCTGATAAATTCACATGATTTTCTGTACTTCTACTTTTATTGCTACGACATGACACCTATGCTCTGCTATAAAATGTCTTCAGAAATTCAAAGCAGGCATGTCTCCAAGAGATCTACCACCATGTTTTGTGTTCTGGTAAGATGAGTACCTGTATTTTGGACGGGGCCTTCGCACCCTGATGCATGCACCTCTATGACGTTCAGTGGGAACGTGTCGCCGCAGAGGGGACAAGGGATGCCACCACTCCCAGTCTCTGTATCCCTACTGACTGCCTCTCCCTCTCTCTCCTCCCTCTCCTCCACCACGTCCTCCTCCTCCTCCATCTCGGCATCCGCCTCCTCGGCAGCTCCAGCTACATCGCCTTCCTCCCCATCGGCCTCTACGTCTCGCTCCTCTGTCTCAGTCCCCTCCCTCTGATCGCCAGCCCTCTCCTCTCCCTGCTGGGGCTGCTGCTGCTGCTGCTGTTGCTGCTGTTGTTGTTGGTCCCTCTCTTCAGTGATCAGGGGATTGCCTCCAGTACCAGACGGGCCATCATCTGCCTCCTGAAGGTTTCAAAGGCACAGGTTCATCACCCGACATGCAGCTGCATCACACATTTTTTTCCTTGTAAGTTGAAGGTGACATGTACTGTGTACAGCCTTCCCAGACTTCTGGTTTAGTAAAATCATTGCTCAACATCTACAACTGGGTATCAAAAGATCTTTTACTCTGCATCGATAAACTGGCTGAGTATGCAATAGTTGGAAGAGGCCACCCTTTTCAACATCAATCCAATTAAAACAACATATTTGCTTAACATATTTCATGTTCTTTAATAAAATGGGATGTCTTACTCCATTACTCAAAAATATGTTTCCCTGCCCTGCCCCTACACATCTAAAGTGGCAATAAACAAACAAGCAACAAAGCTAGAAATTTTTGAATTAATTTTTTTTTTAATTGCTTTGTTTTGTTGTGTTTAGTTTGTCTGTTTTGCTTTGTGTGTGTGTTTTTTTTGTTTTTTTTTTGTTTTTTTTTTTTGGGGGGGGGGATTTCGGGTTAAGAAATTTTAAAAAAATCTCAATCTTGTATGCAAAACAATTATTTTCACTCATTCGCTTTATTACCAAGACTGGGAAAGTTTGTTTGTTTGTTTGTTTGTTTTTAAATCTCATGTTTTTGGTCCCTTACTGTCTGTCAAAGTAATTAAAGTTCTTGACTAAATAAGATAGAGTCCCCTACTGCATTATGCAGGAATACATTACAGGAACTTAAAGGACAAGTTCACCTTCATAAACATAAGGATTGAGAGAATGCAGCAATATTAGTAGAACACATCAGTGAAAGTTTGAGGAAAATTGGACAATCGATGCAAAAGTTATGAATTTTTGAAATTTTTGTGTTGGAACTGCTGGACGAGGAGACTACTACAGCTTGTGATATCATATGAGTACAACAGTATAAAGAAAATGTAACGAAAATTCGACATATTTTTCCTTTTTTTGCACAACAAAAGAGCATTTGACTTGCCTCTTTCTAAAGGCAGGGGGAATAATATTACCCATAGCATATGTCGGTAATGAGTCAAGGGAATGTGTACCTTTTTCAAAAGATGAAATTTTGTGAAATTCTCTTTATATTTTCCTTATATTGTTGTACGTATGTGACATCTTACACTGCAGTAGTCTTCTCATCCAGCGGTTACTGCACAAAAACTTCAAAAATTCATAACTTTTGAACGGATTGTCCAATTTTCCTCAAACTTTCAATGATGTGTTCCACTAATATTGCTACATTTTCTCAATCCTAATGTTTATGAAGGTGAACTTGTCCTTTAAAACTCGGCAATCTAGACTGATGCATGGGAAGGGCTAATGAGGGAAAGGCAACATCTCTATCGGCCCAAAAGATGGTGGCATTAACACTTACATTGTCTGCAAGTTCTTGAGACGGCGTTCCTCCTGCTGCTTCATTACTTCTAGATGAGAGAAGTGGCTGGCTGTTATCTGCTTCCTCCTCGTCATCTTGCCTCTCTTCTTGATTGCCTTCTGGAGGAGTCAGATCAACGACTCTTTCCTCTCTAGCATCACTGGTCTCATCCAACCGATCACTACCGTTGACTGGTCCACTGTTACCCACCGATCCTTCATCCTCATCATCACTGGCTGCAGCAGTCCTGCCATTGGCACTAGCCTCAGGCAACCTGTTCACACTGCTGCTCCCCACTTCAGCAATGCCGTTTCCGTCTCCATCATTGCCAAATCTCTTTAGCCTAGATCTGTAATAGGACATTCGGCTCTCCTCAAAGCTCTCGCTCTCCAGAGGTGTAGCGTTGGCACGGCTTCCCGTGTCACTGCCCTGTTCAATATGGTTTGTAGAGGTGGCATGATTTCTAGCTTCACTGGCCACTGTGTCTGCACTAAATTCCACAGAGGGTTCATTTGATGGGCGGGTCCCAGATGTGGACACCCCCCTATCTAACCTGCTGACAGTTGCCTCAAGCTTAACTTCCCTGTCAGGCACAGTAGATGAAACACCAGAAGCACTCTCTGTCGCTGCTTCAGCCATCCCCGGATCCTCGGGCCTCAGCCTCGGAGATGATGGCTGTGGACTTTCCATCTTGTCCCGGTTGTGGATGGTGCGGGGCGAGCAGAGGCCAATCTTTCTCACGGGCACCGACAGCTGCCTCACCAGTCTGCTGCTGGACTGCCCCCCAAACACAGGTGATCTGGAGGAGTCCCCCGACAAGGCTTCACTATGGGAGACCCTTGGTGAGACAGCTGCCGTGAGCGGAGTCCTTGGGCTTGTGTTTTCAACCACCAACTCCACATCGGTATCACTGTCATCCGACGCTGATTGTCTTCTCCTGTTCTCTCTCCTGGCAGCCATGTTGGCCTTGCTGCGCCATCCCCCTCCCGCCGGAGAGCCACTGGTGTTCCCCAAGGGCTTCACTTTACTAACCAACATCCTGGAGCTGGTCACCTCATCACCTAACCTCACGGCACTGGAGTCATTTTCACCGATTCCATTCACATCACCACCTACACTCTTGAATCTTCCATCCGCTATACTCATCTTGGACGTAACATTTCTCAGCTCCACACAAGGGGTGCTGGCTGTGGCAGCCACAGTCGAGCACTCCGCTTCCATGGGGATGGCCCAGTTTGTGGGCTTGGGCTTGGGTTTGGCAAGAACTCCGCGAGTGTTTCTTTGATCAGAACCCTTTGGCACTTCCTCCAGACCGCTACCATTGTCCTCTTCGTCTGAATATTGCCACTTGAAAATTTTCTGTCCCCGCTTTCGATGCACGATGGTGTCTTTCACGTGTGGTCCCGTGATCACTGGTTTCGCAAAGTCAATCCTGCGCCTCTGTAGGGCCTGGGCCTTGAGGAGTCTCAGCTTGTATTGGCAGAACAGTTTCAATATGACTGAGGTGTAGGAACTTGGCAGGACCCCAGGTGGTAGCAAGAAAGGGCTTTTGTGAGTTGGCTGGAAGGGGGGATGATGAGATTGATATCATTTGCGACTTCACTAAGTACTACAAATTTTGAGGGCAAAAAATGTGTAATCATCCATAGCTCATTACATTCAGGTAACAAGAATGTGCCTAATACAGACATTAACAAAGAATGAATACTTGTGCAGGTGCTTAAGAGGTTTTTTTTCACACAGCTGCATTCTCAAACATAAAATAGATAAATTCTGATCCTACAAAAAACAGCTTGGCAAACAATTAGGGCTGATTTAAAAAAGAGAACTGAAATCACTACAATTGCAGTATGATTTACCACAGGAACCACTCTAATGCTTCAGAGCTAATTGGTTGTTGCTCAGCTCCTGCAGGGGTATCTGCAACTGTTGCAGGTTGTACATGTAGTTACTGTCCGGTCCTTATAAAATAGGGTAAAGAATCTATAGTATTCATTTATGAATATTAAAAGCACACTCATGCACTTATGTCTGTGTTCTTATGCATGCAGTTGAGAGCTAAACATGTTGACATGTAATTTCTATACATGATAACAAAATGTGATTATCCTAAAATAGTGCAATTGGAACTAATTCACAACAAGGCATGAATACAAAGGACAACCCATCTGTGACATTGTCAACTGCCTGTAAATTACAAAAAAAAAGGACACTGCACTCACCTTCCTGCTCACAGCATGAAGCCAAGACGACAGCAGCCAATGGAACATAGAAGAAAGCAAGCAACAAAAAGGTTTGTTTGTTTGTCTGCCTGATTTTTATCAAAATCTTGGGTCTGCTAAATTCATACATTCACTATCATCATCATCGTCTTTTTCAATTACTGTAAAACGAGGAATGTTCGCGTGCATATTAATTTCGCTAATTTTGCGAGCGCAAATATTCCCAAAATTAAAATGCACACAAAAGTTCTTGTGCACACTATATGCATTGAACGCCAGTGGCAATTCGCGAAAATTTCATGCTACAAGAAAGGCCGTCGGCTCCAATTAGCGAAAATTTCACGTCGCAAATATATCATGTTTTACAGTATGTTTCTAATATCTGCATCATCATCAAAATTCAAATAGAGGATAGGCAAAGAGTGGGTATGACGGCAAAAGTGTTACGCTAAAAACCTTTTGAAGCAAAATTTGGCTGGCAAGCACCTTGAGGCCACTCACCTGCAGTCAACCAGCGGAGCTCCAGCACCATCGGGAAAGCGCTTGGGGAAGTCGATGAAGCCGGCCTCCTGAGATGGACCGCTGTCACTCCCCCCACCTCCCGTTTCCTCCTCCTCCTCATCATCACTGCCATCCACCTGCACCTCCACGTCCGACCCCGAGTGACCGCCGATCTCACTGTCCTGTTCCTTGCCAAGTCTGGGAGCCTTAGGCTTGCTCTTGCTGCCACTGGCAGACCTGCGACGAGAGCCTTCTGGTTCCTCCTCCTCCTCCTCCTCCACCGATTCCTGGTCTCGCTTTCTCTTGCGGCGGCTCAGTCTTGTCCGTCTATTTTCCAAAGTGGGACTTTGATTGGAGAAAAAATCAAGATGACTTACTGGTACATTTAAGTCTGTCAAGTTGAAAGTATTTTCAGTCACACAATGTCGTGACTTGGCGTACAAAAGCAAGGCTTTGACATACCAGATAATGCCATGATACTGGCAATTCAAAGATACTCCAAAGTTTCATACTAAAGTCAATGACAAAGACATTTTATATGAGCACCTCTGCTGTATAAAACATAATTCTCTTCTTAAAGACCATATCAAAACTGAGACGATGATAAAGTTTGCATAGAAATGTAGATCTTTAAGTTTTGAATAAGCTGGTGTGATTTTGAAGACAAAAATTTTGTAAATTGTTTTATTTTCAAGAGTAGGGTAAGGTGAATAGTTTGTTTTGCTATCTGTCCCTTACCATCACCGCTTATCTTTTACAGCCTTCACAATTATTCAATCCACATGAATATTTGTCAAATATTCATCTTAAGTCTGCAAAATGTGTTGTCTGGCATGTACACACTCGTTCATTTACAGTACATGTCCAGAACTACAACATGAATTGCATTGATGTCTTCAATCTGCATGTGTCTCACAATCAAGAAATTGATGCAGGAGACTCACTTAAAATGGCAACAAACTAATTCAACCATCAGAAAACTATTATGGATTATAAAGACAAAACCGAAACTTCCCAAACAATGACAAAGCCTTGCTAAGACACTGCCCCCGGCTTTCTTTCAATCCTTGGGAACAATGATTTCCTGCAATACAAGATAATTCTGCATCATAACTAGCTTACAGCATAACCATTCAAACCTCAGTCTTCTTCACGAAAGATACTGTTCATTGCTTTTCCAATGATCATCTGTTCTCTTTGAATTTGTGGTAAGTCTTCATTCAGTGGCACAAAGAGGGTCCAACTTCTGCAGTCAAATGTACCAGGTATTTTGCATTGTGCTTGGCCCACTTCAGACTTTTGCAATTATACAATGATACTGCAATAAGCCTGTTCAGAGTTAGCTCATGTGCACATGGATACAAATGACCTTTCTATTTTCCCGGATGGTTAGGCACTTCATTTGCTTTCAAAGCAACATATGCATACGTTTGCCAATACAAACATTTATGGAATTCATCGATCATGTTCAAACAAAGGATAAACTTGCACAGACCAGATGACCAGAATGGTCCATCAATTAACATTTGGGAAAGCATCCATGTCATTATTTTGCACCGACTGTATCAACAATTGTTTTCTACTGACATCACCAAATACCACTTTTGCTGTCAGGTGGATGTGCTGACAAGCACCATTTATAAGGATTAGTTGGATAATCATTACATCACAGATGCTTACTAGTATTTCTGTGAATTTAAAAAACAACATGCCATGATGGTCAAAGTGACCTTTTTCTCCACATTTGCAAAATAGAACTCCAAACTAGCTTATGACAAATCAGTGAGCTATCAGTCTAATTACCATATCTTCTGATAAGTCTGAATATTATGAATGAGAATTTCAGATACACATGTAATTGCAGACATATTTGGCAATTTGAGCAATTATTCTCATACTCATACTTACATCTCGCATATTAGGAGGGTAGCATTTTAGTGGGATGTTACATTTGTCAATTTTGGGGACTTGAGAAAGTAATGAAAACAAGGAAAAGTAGAAATTACGCGGTGCGTAAAATATGTCCCCGCCGGAAGTAGCATTTAGTAGCAAAATGTACAATATCGGTAAAAAATCAAGGTCAAAGGTCAAAGAAGTCAAAGGTCAAAATTCTGTGTAGAAGTTTTGAAGCCCTCACCTAGTGCCATCACAAAAAGCAAACGGAATCGAAATCGGGTTAGAAATGGCGAAGGAGTAGCATTTTGTAGCCAATGTACAATATAGGTCAAAAATCAAGGTCAAAGGTCAAAGAAGTCAAAGGTCAAAATTCTGTGTAGAAGTTTTGAAGCCCTCACCTAGTGCCATCACATAAAGCAAACGGAATCGAAATCGGGTTAGAAATGGCGAAGGAGTAGCATTTTGTAGCCAATGCACAATATAGGTCAAAAATCAAGGTCAAAGGTCAAAGAAGTCAAAGGTCAAAATTCTGTGTAGAAGTTTTGAAGCCCTCACCTAGTGCCATCACATAAAGCAAACGGAATCGAAATCGGGTTAGAAATGGCGAAGGAGTAGCATTTTGTAGCCAATGTACAATATAGGTCAAAAATCAAGGTCAAAGGTCAAAGAAGTCAAAGGTCAAAATTCTATGTAGAAGTTTTGAAGCCCTCACCTAGTGCCATCACATAAAGCAAACGGAATCGAAATCGGGTTAGAAATGGCGAAGGAGTAGCATTTTGTAGCCAATGCACAATATAGGTCAAAAATCAAGGTCAAAGGTCAAAGAAGTCAAAGGTCAAAATTCTGTGTAGGAGTTTTGAAGCCCTCACCTAGTGCCATCACATAAAGCAAACGGAATCGAAATCGGGTTAGAAATGGCGAAGGAGTAGCATTTTGAAGCAAAATGTACAATATAGGTCAAAGGTCAAGGTCAAAGGTCACAACTGAAATTCTGTGTAGAAGTTTCAAAGCTCCCATGTAGTGCTATCATATAAAGCAAACAGAATTAAAATTGGCTCATAAATGACAAAGAAGTAGCAAATTGAACATTTTGATCACACACGGACGCACAGACAGACAGAAGGACGGACGGACAGACAGACACACGGACACACACACGTACGGAGCCCGTTTCATAGTCCCCTGCTCGAACTCGTTCGGCGGGGACAATTAAACCCTCATGAAATATTTCACATCCTAAGTACCTTAACAATTCTTACCTTCTGTCTTCAAGGCCTTGACTGGGTGTGGTCACAGGTAGCTGATACTGCTCCTTTTGAAAGAAGAGAACACAGAATATTTAGATGTCTACCACCGAGGGAACGACACCACAATCAATTCTCATAATCTTGTAAGGATTTATATATCTTTTCCATTTAAAGTACTATACCTCAATAAAGTAAGCCACAGCAGAGATTTCTGGAAAATTCTTTCTCCCCCCCCCCCCTTCCTTCCTATCACATCAGATCCACTCAGAACAAAGCTTCAGCATCATCTCATGTATGGAGACACAAATACCCACTGAATCAAAATAGAATATCTTTTAGAGTACTATGGTCTTTGCTTTGAGGGTATGTCCATTTCAAATATTCAAGTTTCTTCGCACTGCCTTAAAGTCTTCCATTGACCATCATGCAAACATTCTTAAAACTTCCTACCCTTTTTTTTTTAAAGGAAATAAACAGGAAAATAATACTTTGAACATTTCATATAATGTCCTCATGTATTCTTAACCTTATCATACCTTAATATTTTTAAGACAGCTGCGTAAAAACAAAAGAACTGAAAAGCTGTAAGGTACCGGCATCACCACCATATCTACTACGGGCTGCCCAACCTGGTGCCCCCTTACCACTCCAATGTACAATTTTCTGATTTCGAAAAATGTATTTGTGATTGAAAGCCGAATAAATAATAATAATAAGTTCAGGTCTGAGGCAATCAAACGTCTACCACTGTTTAATTTCACACTTTTTAATCAACAAATTTGAATATGAAGTGAATAGCACTTTAAATGTAACCAAACAGGATGCATTCAATATCATCATTATATCTAATACCTTTAAGTCAACTTTCACCACCCCCCCCCCCAAAAAAAAAAAAAATGTATACATCTGCATGCCTATCTATTTTTCTCCCTCTCTCTCCCTGCCTTACTTTTTACCCCCTCTATATATAAATCATGCTTCATTATCTAAGCATCTTACATTATCAGAACTCTCCGACCCATCGTTTTCATCGAAGGCATACAGTTCTGGTGAAGCTTCCATGTTGAATACGTCCAAGCTTGACTGAGGTTGCCAAGACGTTGTCAAGGTTGCCGTGGTCACAGCATTGCTTTGGCTGGACTGAGTGGGTGAGTTGGATGAGGACCGGGGTGGGCCCTCGGGCTGTCCAGCGGTAATCTCCTTCAAGAAATATAATGAGCAAAGATATGAACAGATTAGGATAACATGCACTCCTATATTAGTTTTACTAGTTTAAAATCATGTTGTGCATTACATACGGCAATGTGATAATTCATGTTAAATAACAGAGTTAGTTCTTCTATCCAAAAAGACATGTGTTTTAAGATCTAAGATAAATTGCAAGTTGGGATATATCTGGCAAAGAGTTTTAAGTGCCTCTAGTGAGCTGTAATTTATGTCTGTATGGAAATGGGGGATCATGAACTACTTGATTAGAAACAGTTTGATGCTGACATCCAACTGGATTTTTTTTCTCTCTCTCTTTCATGTCACTGCATTACATTTCAGAAATATCCCAAAAACATCTACTCTTGACATCTGCTTGTGAAATCGTCAGATTTTGCCTCCAAATCTTTACATCAGATCTGATTCCACTCCATAGAATATTTCTATAGATAGAGCATTCTAGCAAATAATATAGACAGGATATGGGCAGGCAGACAGAAAAACACACAGTGCCTAGAGTCCTCTACGGGAAGGACACCCAGGGGCGGAACTCTCAATCTGTCCTACCTCATCTGATTCCTGCAAGATGGAGGAGCCCACTGAACAGGCATCACTATCATCACTGATGTCATGAGTTGACTGTCCCCTCCCTCCTCCTCCTCCTCCCCCTCCTCCTTCTCTTCTTCCTCCTTCTCCAAGCTCTATCGCATCATTGTCCATGTCACTTATGTCTGTCTCATCATCATCATCATCATCCAGATTATTCGCAACAGTCCTGCCAGGATGCGTAGGTGACGTCCGATCGCTTGTCTGGGCTTCGCCAATGACAGACACTACCCGCTCTTCCTCCTCGCGGGGTGAGGGCTCGCCACCACGACGTTGGTTGCCAGGATCATCTCCGCTGTCTCCGTCCAGGATGTCTTCGCTCGTTGAGTTCGGAAAGGCTGCACTGGAATTCCGCATTTCCAGTCTGCTCAACTCGATGGCTCTCTGCATTTGAAATGAAACATTTGGAAGATGTAAGCCTCACGCAAACATTAACTTTCAGCATATAACAAGCCATACACAAGGGTTCATCATCTCAGAACCTATTTTCCTATCTACTGTTAGAGCTGTTATTTTCATGAGGGTTTAACTTTTTGCAAATTTCATGAATCACTAATGGGTCGAAGATATATTGCCACACACTAGGGAGTTTACTAGCATCTTTGTCCACATACGACAGCCTCAGTGTCATATCACAAAAAAAAAACATCATGCAAAAATGTCTATGACCTCCTTTTTCTCAAAAATATCTGCACACAAATATAACAGCTTTTACAGTATTATATTCTCTCTTGTGCTCGAAATCAAACACACAGCATGGCACTTTCATACACAAATGAATGGCTATAATGGCTGTGATTTAGAAATCAAGTGACGGAAATGAAAGAGGCAAAATAGCAACAGAGCACATCTGCTTTAAATTTATTTACTATTAGAATGTTCCTGTATTTGTTATCTTAACAGGCCCTATACGCTTAGTTCCAGCTAGTGATAGTTCTTCAAGAAATGCATCTTGATACTAAATAAACACAGCTGCATAGAAAATCATTGATGCTTTACTTAATTTGATAAGGACCTCAAACCCAACTCCCACACAGATAAGGTTAGTGGCAACTGCCCTGTGAATGATGTGTTCTTATCAGAATGATCAAGAAGTAATTGATCATAACATTGAACTTTAAAGGTCAAGTTCCATTCACCTGCAAATCTTCCTCCTCCTGTTGAAGCACTGCAACAGAAAAAGAAACAAAGGATGAGTTTTTGAGTTTACAATAATTTATTCTAACACCAAATGCCAGATTCCCCACATTCAATAACACTTTAAAAAGATTTCTGAAAAAAAAAAGAGACTAATGCACTGACTTTGAATTTTTAAAGACACGCTTAAGTTAAAGGCGATACTCTCCCTTCTGTACTCAATGAAATACGTAATCAAGGAATTCAAATGCAGATAGTACACCCTTTTCCACCACAATTTCTAGCACTTTGCAAAGAATATCACTGATATATCAGGTGTCCATGCCTACATTGTATACGCAGACTTGTTTACATTCTCAGAACCAATAATCCCTGGCATTAAATGTCACTGTTTTCTACATTTTTTTTCATTTTTTTCATTTTTTTCATTTTTTTTCCATTTTTTTTTCTTTTTTTTCATTTTTTTCATTTTTTTCATTTTTTTCATTTTTTTTTTTTTTTTTTTTTTTGGGGGGGGGGGGGTTCTTCAACATACTCTATTCTAGCTATCTCTGTGCTTAAGGCTCCAGTAAGTACAAAACATGTTTCTGTCATAAGTACATTAGGATGAGGATAACATCATATGATAGGCGTCAATTTTGGAATTCTTTGTCTGAAACGAACATAAAGTCGCACACACTGATTTTGTGTGAGGACTGAAAATAAGTGAAATGGGTCAACCTAGCCGAACTTGACTTTTCCATGTTTTCTGAAAGAGCGGGTCTTCTTTTGCATTATGCTAAAATTTGGTATCATAAAATGGGTAGAAAAGTGTGTTTTTTAGCAATTTATCTCGAACATTTTTGGTAGAATAGTGTGATTAGGTGTGTCTTTAGAATCCCTTTTTCATTTCTGAAAAACATTGTCCACACTCTTCACTTTCAACTCTAATAACTTTTGAAAGGATAGTGCTACTGCTTTGAAAGTTGTCATTAAGTATGGACAGAATGTGTTAATGAGGCATGCTTAATTTCAATTCAATCTGATAATCCCGTCATTGTTGTTACTCTGGTGGTTTACTTCATGTTTTTTTGTCCCATTCATCGCACAGCCAGCACGGTTTGGTAAAGATTAAGCGCTTGAATAGACACTGTACTTCAGAGCCTCTTTTCTCAGTTCACACTTTTCCTGGGTTTGTGCTTTCTTTCCAATATTTAGATAGGTTAGGAGAGTCCATTTGATTTGAGTTATACATCATTTTAAAGCTTAAAGTCTGCTCTTTCAGAATATGGTCTTAACTAAAAATTCATGTCTGGCGACTTTTTGTTTGTTTTGAGGTGCAGGGTCACATATGTAGACCACCTACTCAAAAGAGGTAGCCTACTCAGAAGACCTCTTTAACATCAATGTACACATGGCCTTTTACATGTTTTTAAAGGGCCATGTTTCTTTAGTCAATGTTTCATGTGGCTCAATAAACAGCATGAGTCAGTCCCATGAATGCTGCAAAAGATCTCTGGAAATGGCATGTTTTCAACCATGCCCCTACTGGAAATGTCACATTTTTCTCACACTGAAAACAGAATCAAAACTAAGTACATTCTGAAGTTTCAATTTGAAATGAGTTTAGTTACTTCAGCATGGAGAAATATAGATTTTTATTACTAGGGTGACATTTCGCAAAAGAGAGTGAAATAAAAATCTTACTTCGCTCTTGTTCCTTCTCCTGTTGCCTGCGCTGCAGTTCCCTCTCTGTCTGACGTGCTTTTCGCTGCTCTGCTGTGGCTGTACTGCTACTCACCATGCCGACACACTCAACCTGAAAGTAGAGGAACAGCCAATATTTAATACCGGTACATTCTGCCGTCCATTTTGCCATCAACTGCCACTGTGTCCTCTATGAATAGGTCAGAGCAAACTGCATTTATTTATTTATTATTATCATTATTATCATTTGTTTGCTTTTTGGACGGTATTCTCAGCTCACTAACAAAAGCTTGAACATAAGTTGTTAAGCACAGGCTTTGTAATTGAACAAATAAAATGATTTCTTATATACTCCCATACACACTATGTGTGGGTGGGGGTATAAAAAAGTAAATGCATTGGCATGCACAAGCACTGAAGAAGCAGATTCAATGTTAATGAAATGAGGCATTCAGTTCAAATAAAAGTGATAATTTCATTACCATGAAAAAGATATCTGAAATCAACTTGAAACTTATCAAATGATTGCAAATACTTGTTGGTGCTTTCAGACTGTTCAACACCATTTAGTAGGTCATTAGTCAACATAAAGAGCGAATCCTGTTCATGGAATTTGATAACAAACACAGCTTGACACTATTTCATTGAAGAGTAATTTCTGTCTTGGTGTATCTTTTTCTCATACAAGAGTATCCATAAGAGTCATCTATGATGACAACTCTTTTCATTGATATGATTCCTGTAATGACCCAAGTTATCATACAATTGTTCATGCACCTGGTATATCATACTGTTTGAAGGGTCATATTTATTTTGTTCTCAAAGCTCTATCTCTGTCAGTTCATGTAATGAGGTTTGCTCTAAGTTGAACCCTGGACCTACACAATGCTATCATCACTAGATACATCTAGATGCTACTGAGATGAGAGATAATATACCATGCATATTTCTGAATGAAAATGTCCAAGTGCAGGGGGTCAATTCTGAAATCCTATATGAAGACTCTGACAAAGGGCAAAGTATAAGAAAGTAATGTTCCAATGGCAAAAAAAACCCACAAAACAATGCAGCCTCTCATCACCATCATTAAATGATAATCTCAAAACAGGCAGATCATTGTTATGTAGTACATATATACATTGTACATGCACTGTAATCTCAATACCGTAACAATATACTGTAAAACCAGAAATTTTTGTGTGCATTTGAATTTTGCAAATTCTGTGAGAGCCATGATTCATGAAATTAAGATGTGTGTGAAAGTTCTTGTCAATACTACATGTCTATTTGTATCGAATGTCTGTGGCAAGTCAAAATTTCATGCCATGAAAAGGTCGCCAGCTCCGAATTCGCCAAAATTTCATGCCACAAAAAATCTGGGCATGTACATGAATGGTGTATGCTTAAAAGCATGTATATGAATGGTATGCTTAAAAGCATGTACATGAATGATATGCTTACTACAAATATATGTCACAATGCCATTCAATATACCATGGCCTGCCACAGCTGGTAAAAATAGCAAGGAGCAACATGAAGGATGCATTGTGGGATGTAACATTTTCAGATTTTTTTTTTTTTTGGTCACCATTCACACTGCACAACTTCATGTCTCTTTGCACATGAAATACATGTTTGGTCGCAATCCTTATCAGAACCCCAAATAATGCTTTATTTTGAATGCAATGAGAACAGCACAAAGGTCACATGAAGATTTAATAAGACTCTTATTCAAGGTCAAAGGGCAGAGGAAGGTCACTTGGATAGTACAAAACAAATTTCTCCTGAACACGCTCAATACAACTGTCGGCCAAAGTATACAGTCACTTGTCTGAGCAAAACAAAGAATTTAACAAAACATTACTACTGTAAAACTAGTGTTAACTTTGTTCAAGAATATGTTGTCAACTTTCCCTGCTGTGCAGTCCATCTGGGTTTTCATATTGTATGTTTTTGTCTCAACCAGAAGGCATTTCACTTTGTGTCATTCTTCTTCTTTTTTCTTTCAATGCACGCATGGTGTGTTATGGAACAAATGTTGCTGCCTAGCCCAACAGAGATTCCAACATATTTCTAGCCTGATGATGAATTTCGGGGTATCTACATGTACACTTGTAGGCTGTCCAGTAGTGGTATTTGACCATTTCACTTGCTTGGTATTGAAGTGTGGTTGCCCCACTAGAAAGTGGGCAAGTAGATTTGTTGCATCCTACCAATACCCTTCACTTGAGGAGTGCTCAAGGGAAATTTCATATACGAAATGAAAGACCATGCTTCTTGAGACAACTCCTGACAGCTGGTTTAGGTGAAACTTTGGCAATGTGGTTACACTAGTAAACAATGGTTTCGAATAAAATTCTCTACAATGTATCATATGGATGTTTTCCACCTTTAAGGTGACATGATATTGAGTTTCAAGGAGTGTTCCACTTCCTGCCAGCAGATAGTCTCAGGAAGGTGGGAATGTCATGTTGTGAAGACCTCTGAAACAACAGGCTGTTACGCCACACACACAAACACAAGGTCAAATTTGGGTCAGATGGTCAACTGGTACAACTCCTTGATATGCACTACAACCTCTTGTTAAGACAGCTTGCTGTATTTGCTAGAAGACAATGAGCTAGTGGTTGTAATAGATGAACCACAACAGACAGTAAATGAAGATGATGGATAGATCCAATCAGAGATTCTCATTAGTCAATGCTACATTGTAGCTCCAAAAATCTCCATCCATGCAGGCTAGCAGGTTACGGAATGGCACAGGTGCCCACAGAGAAGGTAAGGTTAATAGTATGGTAGATTCTTTCAGTGGGAACTGACACTAATCACTGTTAAAGGATGGGGTCAGGGTTTGACTTGCATCCTCCTAATATCTACATGGAATGCAGACTTCCTTATGTCAGACGCAAGGCTCAAGAGAGAAGACAATGGAAACGAAAGCGAAAGTTATTTCTGATAAACTCACATCAAAATAACGGCATGCAGATAAGCGAAGAGCTGAGGAAAACTAGACAAATGAAATGAGATGTACAATAATGTAACCATTTGAATTCCCGTGTTATCTAACACCCCTCCCTGTGGGTTTTCAAAAGAAAGCATTGGCTTCTCAAGTTTTGGACTACAGTGGCAGAGCACAATGGTGTTGCTGACAAAGATTAGAACAGCAAACATACACTTGATCAGAAAGTAAAATACATGTATGAGACATCTCATTAAACAAATGGGGAGTACATCACAACTATGAGACTTTTTAAAATCTGCTTACTTACAATGTATATTCAGAGCTCTAATCATGATGTTCTTTGGATCTATTTGAGTGAGCTTAATCTACATCATTGTTGAAAGTGGCTATCTGGTTGTATGAGACAGTGGTATTTGGAACATTAAGCTTGCACTTTTCTAAGAAGTTTTCACTAAACATCATTTTCTCTTTTGGGATAAATTCTGAACTTACTTAAAAAAAAAAAAGGTCCCCTGGATAGTAAAATGTCATTAAGAAAAAATAAAAAAGAAAGAAAAAAAAACCCCACCAGAACTACTACCGTTTGCTTAAAAAGATTGCATGACTATTGGACAGCTTCAGTTCAGGGCCCTTCCTTTGGGGGGGGGGGGGGGGGGGGGGAAGCAGTAAGGTGACCTAACACAGAGATGTGCCAAACTTAGCTTGTACTGTTGATCAAGACAGTACACATATCAGACATTTTGTTCAGAGATATTGCATTTCAATGAGAGCCTGAACTTTTTAATCTTTGTAAGAGTGGATAATGCCAGAAGCACTCAGGGGCATTAACAGGAAATTCACCATGCACTTTCGTTTTCTTCACTACCAGACTTGTAGCTAAGCTGGACTGAAGACTTGGCCTCAGCTATTCTTCTAAAGCTAGGCAATGCTAGTGACAATTTTGATGTTGCTGCTGCTGAGTTTAAGCCCCTAAATTTGTCAAATTTAAAATTTTGGCTGACTGCCTTGAGAGCACCTGTTCAGTTGCCCTCTACATGAACAATGCACAGATTGGTGCCATCATGTAGCATGTGACATGTGTTGAAGATACAATATGTGCACCCCATGGTTGCTTTGAATCACACAGAGCATTGCTGTACAAGTGTGTGTGTGCTTTACGCATGCATGGGTGAATTTTGTTTTTGTTTTAGGTGCAGCAAGCTTTTGAATATCACAAATTTTGGTTGGGAAAGTTCTCATTCTATTGTTGCCAGCCCGTTGGCAACTGGTCAACCCAAATGCTGCCTTGGGGTACCCTCGAAGGAGAACGTTTCAACAAAAGTCCAAAGTGGAGTTGGGAGGTGTTCATTCTCACCTCATCCTCATTGTTCTCAGGCCCGTTGTGAGATTGGCTCCTGTTGCCGTGCTCCCTGGCAGGTGCTTCACCGCCTCTCCAACTGGAGCTTCCCTCTGCATCCCTGCCAGATGTGGGCTGGTTGCTGGTGTCCGCAAAAGTCAGAGCCACAGGCTTCCGAAGGTTCCTCTTCTTACCCATGGTGGGGGGCTGGGATGCCTGGGTGGGAAACAGAATATAATGTTATGATGAAAAATATCACACCTGCATGCATCTTTGCGGTATGTACGTGTATGGTACACTGCATGAATGCAAACAGCATCCTCCCATTCTAGGAATCACCTGTGTGTGCAGCTTGCAATTAGCAACAGCCATAAATAAAGCACGATGCACTGTAATATAAAGTATATTGAAATTACACTGTACTTACGTGACACACACAACAGACTGTTGCTTGGGTAGTTTCTGGGGAATGTCACACAAAAATTGCAAGCAAGAATTCACGGTGAATAGTGTCTATGATGCAAATTCAAGACATTGCATACCACGTTGCTATTTATTTTGGTAAAATAATGACAAACTCATAAAGCTCATCTTCTAAATGAGATGAGATCATTTCACAGCTGCAATATGTTTCATTCCAAAATAGGGAAGGGGTGAGATTTTGATTAGCAACATGATAGTAAATGAACACTACTCTTCAATACTGGTAGCTCTGATGTGTTCACAGAAAGGATTTATCTGCAGATGTGGATGAATTCATTTGATTCTAACTGATAAGTTGTGCAAAGACGCATTGAATATAAATTCTCTAAGAAAACCGTTCATGAAAGGCAAGAAAAATGAGCAATATGTAATTTCAAGAAAATCATTGACAACCATGATAATGCTTCATGGTAAAAGCTATCTTCTCTTTGATCCCAAGTCTGTACTTCAGATTTAAAAAAACAAACAAAAACAAACAAACAAAACTGTCACCTGCTGGCAATTGCAAAAAAAAAAAATCAAATCTGATAAAATTGATGCTTCATTGCATCAAAAATTTACTTAAGGTCATGGTAAATTATAGATCTCTGTCTAACCTACAGTAAGCATATATCATCTCTTGGTCAGAAGTACAATTCAACTGACAGAGGGCTTTAATGTTTCTACTATCACTGGGATGGATAGGGAAGCTTTGTGAAGTCCACATTTGTGCCAAGAGACGTTTGTTCCTTCCGAAGCTGAAATATTTATTTCATTAAATTTCACTTTTCCCCACTGAAAGCCATTTTATGAAATTTTTCAACAGGCAGGCAGACCCAAGCACATATGCCATCTTGCTTTTGAAATGTCAGTTTGCAATCAGCGTACGTTTTCAAATAGACTTGTTGCACATGTATGTGCTTCGCAAAATATTTTTCATAATTAGTTATAAATAGACCATACAGTCATGTACAGAAGACCTACATTCTGTACATTAGTTTGCACATATGTACATGTACAAGCGAAGGGAGAAACTTAACTTCGCTAATCCAGCAGAATGACCAGTACATTAATAAAAATACTGACATATATATGTACTACTATTTAAAAAGCTCTTTGAGCTATAAAATTGTGTGCGTAAATGCACAAACAGCTTTGCTCAATTTTTGCAGAACTATATCATATAGATCCAACAGCAGCCTTACATGTAGATCACATACATTGTATTTCCTGTGTCAGCAAGATGGAATTTATTTTCTCCTATCACATCTGGATCTTAATGTAGGATGATATCCTTGGCATTTTTTGAGAAAATGATAAGGTCTACATGTCAAAACTTGAGGCAAGTATAGTGTAGTGCTACATCTGGGGGGTGTTTCATCAACATTTGTCAGCGCTGACAACTTGTCAGCGCTGACAATCACCATAGTAACAGTCAGTGACCAGCGCATCTCAGCCAATCAAAACCAAGGATTTTGCTGAAATTGTCAGCGCTGACAAACGTTGATGAAACACCCACCAGGTGTATGTACTTTCCTATCCATGTACCGGTAGATGTCTTGAATTCAAGAAAACCGAATCGCAAAAAAAAATTACAGGCATCACTTAATAGCTTAGATTTCACATTCAACTTGTCATATGTGGTACTGTGGTCGTTAAATTTGATTGTGTAGGCAGCGCACATCCTGATCGCGAAATAGAGACTCATGAAGAGTGAGTTGTTTTGAGTGACAACATGAAAATCGACGTGGATATCTTTGCCTCCCCATGACTGACTTGGTTCAAAATTTATGTAAGTGATTGGAAATAAGCTAGTATGTAGGATTCTATATCCTGCAATTTTGGCGCAAATTTGGGGGCAATCATACCTGTTTAGAGGCCTACATTTTGTATATCAGTACCCAATATTACCCTAGTAAACTGTCAAGCAGTGCATGTGAAGTTTAGTACCTATCAGGCACGGCGGGTTCAATAGCACTTGTTCCGGTAGCACTTGTTCCGGTACTATGTGCATGTGTGTGGGACTTCGTATTGAGATGCAGTATGTGTGTATGTGTGTATGTGTGTATGTGTGTGTGTGTATGTGTGTGTGTGTGTGTGTGTGTTTGTAAATGTGTATGTGTATAATGAAAGCACTTACGGTACACCATGCTGTTTGCTGTAAATGCACTTCAGTGCACCATGTGAGCAGGCACAGGATGCTGTGGAACCAAGGAGGTACTAGTACCTCCTTGGTGGAACTCAACACAGCTCAACAATGGCAAACCTTCATAAGATTTTTTTTTTTTGAACGGATATCTTATCTCAAGTTAGGGGATTGCTAGCTAATGTATTGCAGAGGGCATAACCTCTACTGTCCTTTGCAACATTTATTCTTTGAAATACTGGAAAAAAAAAATCCAAAAAACTTGACAATCACCCTAATCTACAGGCAGCCACCAAATGTACACGTACACACACACACACACACACACACACACACACACACACACACACATACGCGTCTATGGTGGAAACCGAGGACCTATTTTACCCACAAGAATTATACCACATAAGCGAGGACCTGTGTGTAAGTAGGAATCTTGTCAACCGAGGACTCATTCGTATATTACCATACAACTGAGGACTTATTACAGTAATATTAATCGAGGACCTACAAACATGTACCCTTGCACCTTTGTAAATGCAAAAACAGACCGTCTGGAATGGTCTCCAAACCGAGGACGTCCTTGGTTCTTTGTGTGTCCTCGGTTTAAATGTAAAGTTCGTGTGTACAAATGTACAATGTATGTCTCCATTTTCCACCATGGGTAAGTGCACACACACACAAACACACACAGAATTGTTCATACATACACACACACACCTCACCTGCCGGATGAATGAAGGAGGCATAAAAATATCTACTCGATTGTTGTTTGTAACTGGCGAGGATGTTCAAAAATCGCAGACTGTTGTACATGTATCTCAGACCTCAAAATGTGCGCCATCTGGCAATCTTTTGCAATGCGACATTGCAATTTGCATCTCAAGAAATGGCAGTGTGAGGCAGGCTTAAAATCATCATGGTTAAAATTACAATGGCATGTGAAGCTAGATAATCCTGCAACGGAGAGCAACGGCACGCAACATCGTTCAGTGTTCATGGTGTTACGTTGAAACGCATCATAAGCTGAGCTGTCGCTAATCAAAATTAATGTGAGGTGGACTTTCGTGTCCTAACTTGTCAATTGGCACTCCATACGATCAGAAAAGCTCACAAGCTGCTCGAGTGCAGTGCATGGTGGTTCATGGGAATAGGGACTTTTAGATTTCGCATCCAGGACTTGGACTGCGACATGACGTCATTTCATGATACTGCGCATGCTCCAGATTTTCTGGCACGTCCGTCGCAAGAATCGAGAATGTGTCCTCGAGGGATTTCACGTCCTCCCAGATTGAAGACAGGCAGCGTGTGCAGCTTGTATTTAGCATGACGATTATGACATCATCACGTCTCTTGGACTAAAGTCGATTACCATTAAGTCGCCACTACTACACTCCATCTATAGTACTTGAGTCACCAGACATTCACATCACATGTAACGTGCGCCGCGATCGGAGATCAGCTGGGGCAAAGGATTTTCATCGCTCTAAAAAGACATTCCTAATTCACCTTTTTCCTCCATAAAAACACAAATAGATCTAACTTAATTGTAATCCAAATGTATTTTACCATATGTAATAGGAGACAAAACCATTTTTAACGTGAGAATGTTTTTGATTTCGAATGGATTTCAGGTGGCAGATTAACAAAGTTTTTCAAATGCGATGATGCACAATGGCAACAGTTACAGTACCCGACTCTCTAGATCTTAACTGCGACCAGCCCCAACACGCAGTCTCCCACAGTGTGTAACTGTGTACACGGAGCGTCCCGGGGTTATCTACGTAGATCTAGTCTACAATCTAGAACTAGACATGTCTATGTCTAGAGTGTCTACCTACAGTAACTGTTCTGCCCTGACGTTCACTTGACTTGGCCAAGAACAATCGTACAATAAGTAACGTCTGATTCAGCTTTCTCTACGGTAAGATCGTTTCTAGGGTTTCTAGATGAGTAACAAAGTTAGATCTAACATTTGATCTAACGTTAGATCCTATTTAGAATTGGGGTGAATTCTGCATCACTGTTTTAGCGCAGCTTGCTGGTCACAATCTGAGCAAAGAAAGCATCGCTTTCCAAATAGGGCGATCTAAGACTCAAAACCCACTTGCACTACGAAAGTAACTTTAAAGAATTGGACCAGTGAACAAGAACGAAGACAATATCTGTTGACATCCCGTAATCAATCTCATCCGTTTTTTGTACCTCAAAGTCGAAAGCACTCTGTTGCGTTGAAAATAACTGATACGAATTTCAAGCCTGCCGATTATGTTCAGATTGTCGGTCCAGAAGTATGTGCAGTGATCATTTCCTCCTGTCCAGCATGCCTGAACTTGCCGATAATATTCTAGTATTCTAGTACCTCCTTGTTACCACTTGTAGTAGAAGAGCGTCGGTCGGCTACAAATTCGATTCGGTCGTCGGCTACGCTGCGCTCACAGCTACAGACAGCAGTCACAGAACTGGAAAAACAACATGATCGAGTACTCGTCGGGCTATGCCTAGTACACACACACACATGCACACACTACATTACGACGACTCGTGCGTCACCTCTTGAGCCAGCTCGACACCTTCGCCTTTGAATGCCAGCCAAACCACCCACACGACTCGACTATGACTTTTTGCAATGAAGAGGCAACCAGCCAGCGAGCTCGCGATCGCGCGCTTCTCTTCATCGTACTAGTATGGTAGGTGTTCAACACACCGACCGGGTCCATATCAACCGACCGCGCTCTATAATGGCATTGCGTGTACAGAAAAAAAATGTACGCATGGGATTACGCGCAACGGTGTTCGATTCTTCACTGGGCTACGCTACCGAGTAAAATTAGGCGAAAATAAATAAGTATTCCCTCTAAATTACCGAAATTAGGCAAAATCGAATTAGATTTATCGTGTAACTACATATAACTAGGCCTACCTTTGCTGACTCGTTGTTAGATGTAGAGTATCCTTCCGTAATAAATTTGACGATTTTGACCGCAAAATTGTCATTTATATGCCGCTCTCTCAAACTCCGCCGCTTGTACGATCGTGCACACACATGTTACACATTTCTTGACATAATTATTTTGTCGCCCGCTACGACCGTACGAGTTGAAGCAGAAACGAAAAATAATGTGCAAAAACAAACCGACTCATCTAATTTATTTCAATTACGATGAAAAGTTTCCTAATGAAAATCAATTCAAATTCATCACATAGTCCTTCAAAAGTAATATCGAAGGATTCAAAATATATTCAAATATTATTGGGGAAAAAATGACGGCTAGAAAAAAACAGCAGCTTGTCGAAAAAACGCATTTAAGTGCGCTTGATACGTATTGTCAGGGTGGTCGGTTGAAATGTACAGGGCAACTGAGTGCGGAAAAAATGACACCCCACGCGTTCGAAGCTGCCATCTAGAGCGCGTACCTCAGATCGCATTTTCAGTGCGCGCTTGTGAATCCGGAGTATTTTCTCCACACGTGAGTAAAATTTCAGGCATATTGTGAGATTTTTCACGTTTCTATTGATAGAAAAACGTTAGGTGGTCGGTGTGATGAACACCCAACCATTGTACTTTAATACATACCCGTAGTCACTTCGGCCATTTATATCGGCAACGACTCTGGAGTGTTTACTCTTGCTTTTCCTCCCTTGTTCTCACCTCTCCCTAGTTCTCGGTCTCTCCTATATCATCTTCCTTTTTCTTCTCCTTTCTAGCCTAATTTCTCTTTACATTAATTTTCTTCTCAACTAGTTTCTTCTCTTTCCCGTTTCGGGGATATTCCTCATCTTCTTCCCTTGTAAGGCCCGGTTTGCCCTCCCTCCTCCTGCAAGTCTTCCCAATTCCTTCCTCCCTATTGGCATGCTAGTACTTTGACTAAATTCCGTTTAGCTAACTCTAAACTCCCAGTATAGTATGTAGGGAAGTACAGCAATGATGATAGGATATGCCCACTGTGTAACTCAAACAAAATCGGTGATGAATTCCATGTGTTATTTGAATGTAGTTCATTTGATACTCTGAGACAAGCTTTGTTGCCGAGATACTATTATAAGAAATCCAAATACCCATAAAATCGAAAAACTATTTAACTGTAAAAGTAAGGTGAAATTGCTAAATCTTTGTAAAATGATTGAGGCTATTGGAGCAAAGTTCAGATCCTCAACGCCGCCCTAGACACCCCCCCCCCCTTGACCACCAGAATATACATAGTGCCCTCCCCATAACTACATTATTTTGCTTACACTGACTCATTCCATCACTACTTTTTGTAATAGCAGTCAACCCCCTTTTTTGTTTTGTTTGTTTGTTTGTTTATCTTTTTGACCACGAAAATACAGTGCCTTCCCATAACCGCATTATTTTGTATACATTGATTCACCCCACTACTTGTAGTAATAGCTGATACCTCTCCACTCATCTCCCCCACCACCAACCCCTCCCCTGCCAGCTTGATAGTGCATGGTCCCCTTGTTATTAAGATAACTATTCTTTTCTATTGTATTTATTAAAATTACTGTATTATAAAAAAATGGCTTAATGATGATAAAGTTACAAGAAAATGTTTAATGTATAGTCCAAGTGTATATAAACTTTATTTTTAAGCCAATAGGAAATCAAATAGTCTTAATTACAGTGTTAATTTTTGTAAAATAATGTTGGCATTCAGTGATTTGAATTTAAAAGTTTGAGCTCGAGTTGTAGCTATTACTTTGAACCATTTTTAGAATATTGTTAGTAATTGACTGCAAGTTTTGGACTACTATCTCAACAGAGAATGGGAAGCAAACACGTGTCACATGTCATATCCACACATGTCACGTAAATATGTATTATGTTATATACTGTTCATTGTTACTCATGTCTTGTATATATATCTCATACAATGTTAAACCTTTATGCCCAGTTGGGGCCAAAAGGTGTGTTTTACAAAGAAGTTCAAAGTTCAAGTTTCCTCTTAAAAATTATGAAGCATATTCGTGTGATGTCCCTCATGAATTATGAAATATCCATTTTATACACCTATTATACATGGCTCTAGGGTTCAAGGCCGTATATGCAGGGGTGCATGGGGGGACAGGGAGCACTTTCAAATAATAGATTATAAAATCACGCAACAATCCAATTGAGGAAAATAACTTTCTTGTTTCCTAATCATTGTCAAGTTCCTCGCATCTTGTTCAACATTTTGACACGTGGCATTATCGAGATGGAATCTGTCACCACACTTCTGTCACTGCTGCAAAGTGAGCGCAGTAAGACGCCAAACCATCACATGCAGGACTTATATAGTTGCAAGACAGTTTAAAAGACATCGGATATCGGAAATCGAGGTCCATTATGTATCAAATGAACACACACACACACACACACACACACACAGCTTGCCATCATAATATTAACGTAATGTTAACGCAAGTGCCTTCGCAGAAAATTGCTGTAACTCTGCAAATTAAAGAAAAAGAAGTAGAATATAGCGGATAACAAATACAGTATAGGCCTATGAATTTATGTACAATGTATAGGGGAGGGGACAATAATATAGAATCAGTTTCACCTATTATACCAATTTGAGAATGAATGAGTTTATCACTGATTTAGAAAATGCGGCTTTTTTACAAGTTACATTTTTGCAAAGGGAAAATAACTGGACATGGTCCTAAAAAATCATGTGAGCCTAAAAGTGCTTTGTATATTCAATGCAGTATAATTATGTTAACAATAATGATAATAATAATAATAATAATAATTATAATGATTATTATTATTATTATCATTATTATTATTATTATTATTATAACAACAATAATAATAATAATATACTACTATATACTACTTACTAATAATAATACAAGAATTAAAGAAGAAGAAGAAGAAGAAGGAGAAGAAAGAATAAGGTCTCATTTATCCAGGGTAGCCTCTTCAGTGTTGCCACTGCTCTATCAGAGGGCCCTGTCATTATCATTACCCAAGCGTTGCCAGGTTAAACCCATTTTAAAGGGGCATAGTCCCGGTAGTGTAGATGGCGCTGTTGATGATACTGCCGAAGATTACCGAAGTAGAGCTGTCATCAAGAGTAAAGTGCGTAGGTGTTGCTAAGTAACGTTGCCTTTGTTGTCTTCTCTGCGCATCGCGCAGTCTGTAGTAATGCCAGGGTGCGTGCATATGTGCTTCTTATTATGACATCACAAAAGAAGTTTGCTAAAGCTGTCATCCCCCTCAGCCGAATCATGAGCCGAAGTGTGATCGGACCACTGACTACAGAGAATCGGACTTCTTCGGACTCGGGAAAGTGGGCCAAAGCGTAAGCGCCAAAAGAAGTCGATAGCGTAGGTCTCTATAGGAAACTTGCGCCGTGCGCCCGCGTACGCATTTGACTAAAACACGGGGACCATGCACCTTTAATATAAGGCCTACACCTGGGTTGAGAGGGACATAGTGGGTAAAAAACATCTTGTCCAAGGACGTATAAAGCGCTGGGCGGGAATTGAACTTAGGTCCTCAAGTCCGGGAGTTGGGAGTCTTATCCTTTTATCCACTGCAACAGCGCCATCAAGCGTTAATGCAACCGAAATGACATAACGAATAACGAATACAATGAAATACAGCGGCAAATGTTTATTTTCTCATTTCACCATTTATGTAGGCCTATACAGTGGACGAAATTCGTTCAGCATGAGCTTAAGAGCTGACAGACTGTCTAACCTCTGATTTGATTTGATTTGATTTGATTTGATTTGAGTATTTTACTCTGTACGGCATTTTTTTTTTTACAATTACATAACTAGCAATTTCATTAAACATTATATATGTAGACTTGATATACACAAAATATTACACAATATGGTTATTTTGTTGAATTTCAATAATTTTCATTAGATAATAGGTCTTAACTATAGAGTATAATACGAGCGATAATATCTATAACCCTCACCCGCCGCCTGCTCGGTCACTGCGCTCCCTCTATATCCATAGCGTGATTTCCCCCAAATTATACAGTATACTTGAATACATGTATTGTAACTTTCTGCGTACTGCCACATCATGCATCATTTATTATGATACAGGGGCGGATCCAGGAATTCCGTAAAGAGGGGGCGCGTTTACAAAATTAAAGGGGGGGGGGGGCGCACGCACCCCTCCCCCATTTTTTCTTTTTTATTTCTTTTGTTTCAACAAAAAATAAAGGGGGGGGGGGCGTGCGCCGGTTGCGGTCCTCCCTGGATCCGCCACTGTGATAGGCCTATTTCGTGCATCGCCTTATACAGAATTCCTGTGAATTGTTCAAAGTCAATACAGGGCTTGATATCATGCACTCCCCTCCCCCCCCCCCCATGTAGACACATTTGAACTTGATTTTAAGGGAAATGAGTGACGATTTTTTAAAATGAAATCTCTCTCGACAAGTACAGTGTACTAGTAGTAGAAAAATACACTCAGCAAAAAAAAAAGAAGAAAAAAAAAAGAAAGTGAACACTTTTTTGAGTTCAGAAGATTTCGATGAAAATCATATAATTGTATTATATACCATATTGAAGATAATCTAATTGGATATCAACCTACTGGGTCAATATAAAGGGAAATTTTACGCATGAGTGAACTCATTCATTTTTGTCCTCCTTGGCACAAAAGTATATATTGCAAAAATTGAAATGTTGATTCTTTTTCATTTACAAATGCCCTTCAAGATAAGGATATATAACAAAAGACCAGTTTAACACAACGAGAGACATGAATGAAATAGTAAAAATAAGTTTCCGCTCTCTTTTCTCTTTATAACCTCAAACAAAATCAAAGTGAGAAACTAAAGGAGGAAAATAAGAATTTCATATCAACTCAAATTTCACATGACATGTTATAGGGAGTAAGGGAACAAAGACGATTAAATGAATAGAATATCTTTATTTGATTCTTTTAATTTAGTAATTTAAGAATCCATGAGACAAATTCAAGAACCAAACGAAGAGTTTGTTCGCAAAAACCGATAAGTCCATATTTGCCTAATGGAGATATAAGAGAATAATAAGAAAATTTTTGCTTCTTTTGACCATAACTTCAAACATGTACCTTTATGTAGTGAAAAATATATCATTCAAAAGGTATTATTTTGTACTTTATGACAGATATCGTACTTCAAAATCTTCAAAAATGGATTTATCGGATTTTGCGAACAAACTCTTCAAATATTATTTACAATTTTCCTAATTTGAAAAACCAATTCAAATTCCTACCATTTTTGTTAGTTATTACTTCTTCTCTCATTTTATTTGAATTTAGATTTGACAGAAGATTCTTCGTTAGTATTTTTTAGCCTCTATTGATCTTTTGGGCTTTAAAGATATAAAAATCACACTGAGGTTTATTTTTGCAGCTTAATTCATGTTTTTATCGTGTTAAATTTGTCTTTTGTTCTTATTGTTTCATTAAAGAGCACTTACTCATATGAATGACAATTTGTTCATTTTTGCAATTTTTACTTTTGTGCCTTTGAAGAGAAAAACAAAGGTGTTCGCTCATGGGTAAAGCTTCCGCTTTAATTGAGCTATGAGGTTGATAGCCAATTAAATAATCTTTCATATAACTTTTAGCCAAATATTCTACGAGAAATATAAACTTGAAAAAGTGTTTACTTTTTTTTTTTTTGCTGAGTGTATATCCAAAATAGACATTGTCGGCGGGTGCTATTCTATACTTCATAGTCACAGACTGTTCAGTTCTGAACAGCGCCCCTTATAATAGACTCACCTTACTCACCTTGCATGAGTGTTCGAGCGCACTTCACTCAAACAAAATACAAAATAAAAGGCAAAATAGAATTATAAACCAGGAAGACAAAGCAATTAACACTATTTTCACAGAAAAACCCCTATTACTAAACAAAAACACACGCGCAATTAAAACACAGCAGACTCATGCAATAAGTTCACTATTATAGAGTTTGACTAAGGAAAGATTTCACAGGGAAACACACAAGCAATGACAGCATTGTATACCCAAATACATAATTATATACATCGGGAATTATAATAATACATCGGGAATTATATACATCGGGAATTATATCTATGCATCGGGAATTAGTGAGTCAGTGCAGTAATATCAGTTGAACACATTTGTGAAGTTTGAAGAAAATCGGACAACTTATATAGTCCATTCAAAAGTTATGATTCTTGTAAGTTTCAGTGCTGCTAACACTGGATGAGAAGACTACAACAGTTTGTGACATTGGAACAATATAAAGAAAATATATAGAAAATTTCACAATCTTACTTTGTATAAAAAGTATGGATTCCCTTTATTTGTCAGGAGCCGTGGAACAGGGGAGGGGGCTGCAGTCCTCACCCCCTTCCCCCAACATTTTGGCCTTGTCAAGAAAAAAAAGAAGAAGAAAGAAACGGGGAGGGGAAGTGCATCACAACACCCCTTGACGAATATTTTAAAGGTTCCGTATTTAGATTCTTCCAGTCCAGTGTAAGCACGAAGGGTGTATAGGCCTATTAATTTTGACCTTGAACCCCCCCCCCCCTCATATAGCACCCCCCCTGAAAAAACATTTCTGCGGCCCCCGTTTGCTCCTGGTATAATTTGTGGTACTATTTGGCTAACTGCATTCCGAAAATGTAGGCTTATGCAAAGTCCGATTTCCATGTTTATCCTTACTTTTGGTCTTATCTGTTGTACCCGTGCTCCTCATCCTGTTCCCCTCACTAGGCTTTTGTTGGGACTTACACTCAACAAGCTTTGCTTTTTAGTAGGTTCCATCGTATTTCTCTTTGCATCCTTTACTTTGATTGAAAATGACACATCGACCGTCATGTATTATTTTTGTATTCCTATTTCTTCATGTACATATCCAAGCTGGACATTTTGTATTATTATATTTTGTTATATACCAGATATTTTCCATCGAGAAATACGAAAAGAAAATTGAAATTGAATTTGAAAATATAGTAAAATGAAAATATTTTGAACTGGATGTTTCATAATCACTCGTAGTACATGTGGAATTACTATCCCCATGAGGGTTCTTTGGGCCTATAATATTTTGGAATAACTAGACCCATGTGCAAAACTGTAGGGCCTGCTGATAAAAAGATGTGAATAGATAGAAAGATATATAGATGAATGAATGAATTAATAATTAGATACATAGATACATAAATGAATAAATAATTAAATAAACAAACAAATGAATAAATGATACAATTAATGAATAGATAGATAACGAATAAATACGTATGAAAAAAGTGAATAAATCAATAGAACAAATACAAACAAATTGCAAACTGTCGTGAAAGGAGAAAACAAAAAAAGCCGGGAATTGATATACAAGAAAAGTTGAGAAGAGTACACTTAAGTGAAGTGAAAATAATTATAGCAAGTAAACCGTGATTGTGCCAGTATAATCATGAATCATTTCTACGCAAACGCTCTCTCACGTTCTCCGCTGAAAAAATTCACGTTGAACTTTGCCCTCTATCGGCTCTCTATTTTGACATCGCTGATTGAGAGAATGCTCGCGCTCGGATACGCCCCCGATTCGGCACAGAAACGTACCAAAATGTGTGTTATTATGGCATAGGCTAACGCTTGAACGTGTGTTTTGAGACACAAAAGCCTTCCGTATATTCACGTGTCTGAGGCAGTAGAAATCATCGAGATCCAAGCCAGGAAGAGTGGAAATATTGCCTTTAAAATTTGATTGTGTTTTGGGGATGACCGGCTGCTTCAACGTATTATATATTACGTGGATATATTACCTTACCACTGCACCGAGATTCACTCGCCTCGGACCTACCGGTACGTCAATGAACGAGAACGCAACAACACAACAGCGGTACAGCTCAAAGGAAGGTGACTTCGCAGGGACAATGGCATACGGAAGTTAATGAGGAAACGTTCAAGAAACCATGAACAAATCCTCTCTAGACCAGTCACGTGCTGGAAGTATAGTTCTGAATAATGTCGGAGAATCGAAAGCGTATGTTGAGGATTCGAGGTCAAAATCTGTCGTCACAAAACGGTCCAACGTAGTCCAGGATAAACATGAATTTACGGGTGTTACGTTACCGGCATCTGTAGGTACGGAGCAGACCGGTATTGCCTCAACCGCCGGAGACTGCCCGTTGCTGCACAGCGAAGATATGGGTGTTGCTGTATTGCAGCGAGAAACAACGTCAGAAGATAGGGGCATTGGTTTTCAACGTGGACAAACCCAGGGTGAAAATGCGACCATGACATGCAATATAATCAGGGATAATACTTGTGAAGTAGATTTACACAATGAGGATGCAATATCAAATCAGGATTGTGCTAATCATGTGAGAAACATGTCCAACTCAATCAACGATGGGTCTAGGGAAATCATATTCGAAACTCCACACATAAAAAGTGAGCGAGGTGTGTCGGAGAAAGCTACAGTGTTAGTTTCACACAGAAACTCCACTGAGTGCGACATTGAAATCAACTTAAACAATGGTGTGGATTCTGCAGATGGTGAATGCCTTGATGGAATTACACAAAATGTTCCTGCATTTTCCAATACTCGTTCCAATAGCAAAGAAGCAGAAAGTGCACAATCACACAATATAGCGGAAGTAAGAACTAGTTCTAGCAGTGTGAGAAAAAGTGATGGTGCCACAGGATGTGATCATGCACTCAGTACTAGCAGAGACCACGATTCTTCTCAGAGTGAAGTTAGGCAATGCAGCAACCAAAGTAATGGTTGTCCTCGTGAAAAAAGTTGCCAAGATAAAGGGAAGACCGATGATGCCTGTGGTACAGAACCACATGCTGTAAATGAGGGTGAATCAAGTGCCACAGAAGCATCACCAAAGTTTGAACCAGAGAGCGAAGAGCTGGCGACCATAGATGTGGAGATGACGCCGGTGCACCCGACAAGCCCCCTACAAATCGTCCAAAACCTTAACAAGGGAGATGGCTCTCCAGCCACGATAGATGTGACAGAGGTATGGGAGGATGCTCAGTCAGAATTGAGCAGGCCACAGTTTTTCCAAGGGAGTTTATCCGATGTCAATCTAGGTGTAGCCTCACAGCCAAGTTCTCAGTCCACACCATCATCTGCATCATGGAGGACGACATCGATGTCATCAACTCCCATCGAGAAGCTGACAGGAAGCAACCCGGGTTCTTTACAGGAAGGGGGATGCGAAGATGAAACGGGCGCAGGGAAGGGCGCCACATTTAGTCTTCAGAATGACAGTGGCAGCACTCCCATTAGGAGTAGGACTAGCACTGCCACCAGCCTTAGCACCGATTTCTCCTCCAACATTTCCATAGCGACGGACGAACTCAATGAGGCCCTCGCGGATGGTCTGGTGTTGGGAGAGGATGAAGTTGAATTTGAGGAGGTTAACCTGGAGCATGGTGATCATCCTCCGGGTGCATCTGTTGTTGGAGCAGGAGCCAAACCAAAGAAAAAGGGCCTGGGAGGATTCCTTGCACGGTAAGACCAAGCTCTGTGTTAAAGAAGTCAATAACAGTTGCTGTCATTTTGATTATTTTTTTATTAAGTTGCTTTGTCTAATTTTCACTTTGCTTTTGTGAATAATGGCTATCTGTCATGCGGTTGAGAGTGAAGTAAAAATGTTGATGATGCAAATTTCTGTGTTGGAGTGCATTGTAATTGCAAGGCATAACCGTGTTCGTTATTTAAATGGGAGTGCACCGTACTGCATTTCTGAAAGTGCAACGTATAATTGTAACTGATGCATGTTCTCTGCAGTGTCTTGACATACAACCTTCCTGTTGTACATACATGTACGTGTACAATATGTACACAAGTCTTCACCATATCGTGATGGATTGTAGTATTTAATTCTGTAAAATGACAGTCAAGTCATAGAGTGAAATACTCTGTACCGGTACAAAGTGTAGGTAAATGGCATGATAGATGTGCTAATACAAAAAAGTGTATGCACTGTGAATACATAATGTACAGTCGGTATGTACTCCAGATTCTGCAGTAAAAGTAAATGAGTACCAATCATGTCATCCCCAGTTCGGCAACATGCCGTATGTTTTTGTCTTCGTGTGATTTTATGTAACATCAAAAATTCCTACATCTTGATGAAACCTCATCATAATTCTGTACATGTACAAGTATTTTGTAAGTTGGTCAGTATTAAGTATTCATGAGCTGAATTGTATCCATCCAACTGTGCAGTAATCTGGCTTCCCAATTTTTTGTGTACGTGTCTATCAACATGCGTAAATCTTGTATGCTGTATCGCACATACCAGGTCATGTTTGATGTAAAATGCCTTATTCCGTTTAAGACCAACCCTTTCATCCTGTGTTACTGGTCAGTCTTTGAACAATGAATGTAATAGGTTCATAAAGCTGCCCTCACCATTGATTTTTCTTATCTATTCATTCATTTTTTTTTTCTTTTAAATTCTTCAAAACTATTTCAGGTGTACATTAAGTTACATATTTAGCAAAGGTATTGAGTTCAGTCATTGCATATTGTCCAACTTTCTGTTTAATTAGGAGAACGGTTTCACATTCTATCCTGGATGCTTCATGAGCTTGTCTTACAGTACGTGATAGAGGGAAAACATCCTCACCGAGCTGATGAAGCATCCAGCCTCAAAGTGCCCATGATTTAATTTTCTGTATGGTTTATTGAACATTACCAGGATAAATCAAACCTTATCAATTTATTAAAGGACAAGTTCACCCTCACAAGTGGATTAAGTGAATGAACCAATATTATTAGAACATAGAGTAAAAATTTGGTGAAAATCAACCAATCCGTTCAAAAGTTATGAATTTTTCAATTATCTGTGCAGTCACTGCTGGATGAGAAGACTACAGTGTATGATGTCACATGCTTACCACAATATAAGGAAAATATAAGGAGAATTTTACAAAATTTATTATTATTTTTTTTTTAAGTGCACAATTCCTCAACCTGTCACTGATGTATGCTAAGGGTAATATCCCCCTGCCTTCTGAAAGAGGCAAGTCAAGCATTCCTTTACGTGTATATATGCTAGAAAAGTGAAAATACATGGATGTATGTCAAATTTTCTTCATATTTTCTTTACACTGTTGTACACATGTGACATCACAAGCTGAAGTAGTCTTCTCATCCAGCAGTGACTGAGCAGAAACTTCAAAAATTCATAACTTTTGAACAGGTTGTCTAATTTTCCTCAAACTCTCACTGATGTGTTCTACTACATGTAATATTGCTGCATTCACGTAATCCACATGTCTATGAAGGTGAACTTGTCCTTTGAGGGTGCTGACATACAAGGTATGCTGAAAATCTAGTTAGACACAAACAGTGTACTGAGCAGTACCAGATATCAGAGATCTGACATGTACCTTTGCATTTTCGCCCAGGGGAAAAATAACATAATACTCTGTTTAATTTTATTAAAGCTGAGCTTGTCAGCAAAATCATCATATTTGTACTTAGATTGCAGTCAGCAAATTTCAGCTCATCCGGCTCGGCAAGGATCGTCTTTCTGATCGTGGAGGCTGCCGTCAGGATTCCCACAGAAATGTTACAGTATTACAGCCAGATCAAAATCAGCCTCACTAGTCAGACATAATTATAATTGGTTTGCCTTACATTTATGGTGCAGGAAAGAAGGAAGGAAGGAAGGAAGGATTTCCATAGGGGATGCAGGAGAGCAGATTTTTTAGTCCCTGAAGCATGTACAACTTATGCGCCAATGATGTGCGCTTGCACTGACTCTATGTAGCTATTGCACAATTCTGAAATGATAACCCTTGAAGATAGATGTGATGTAAGTATTAATGTGATATGAATGTATTAATAGCTGAGATCTCATAGAATTCACAAATTGTAAAATGCTCTGTTCATTATGACATCTAAGGCAATTGAGCACTTACAAAGAATCTCATTTACTGTAGTTTGCCAATGGTTACCTTACTGACTAGGACCCCGTTTACAGTGCGAGGCTTAGCCGAACCTGCCTTCATTTCAGTGTAAACGCGCAAAAGGCCAAATGTGAGGCCAAAATTGGCCGCGCATTTGGCCACGCTCTGGAGGTGGTCTCGGCCTTTTCTTGGTGTAAACGCAAACTGGGCCAAATGCGTGGCCAATTGTAGTCTGGCTTCCGAACCCTCTGCCCGTACTATTTCGCTTTTCAGGATATTAACCCCCTCAATGTCGTAAACTAGTATAGTTTAAGGTGGTTTTGTCCTGAAAAGGATTTTTCCTTTGGCAAAGGCCTTTGCCCGAACGGCGACTTTGTCACCACAGAATCCAGTTGGCAAAGGGTCTGAAAACCAGACTATACATGTACCAAATTGCGTTTGTTTACAAGCAGAGCCCCACTACGACAAAATATCGAAAGGTTTGAATTAAAAGCGCGGCCGAGCCCGGCAGTGTAAACGGACAAAATTGCGGGGCTCGGCCTCGCAATTGAGACTGGGCTCGGCCACGGCTCGGCCCAGCCCCGCACTGTAAACGGGGTCTATTTCTATGAGTGATGATCTTCTTTGTAATTGACTTGCCCATGGGTTGAAATTTTCCTTCATGCCTCAGATTTTCAACGCAAAGTGGGATGACCAAAAGAGCCATTAAAAACAATTTCCATCATTTTTTTTGTGTGCAGTACCACAGGTAATCTATAAAATCATATATCAGAATAGAAAAAAAAATTGTAGAAAAGTACAATGTAAGGCTTCTTTGAAGGTGTAAAGCAGTTGGACCAAAGGGAAAGCCTGTTGTGTACTGTTGCGTACACAGTAACTCTACTAGTATCACAACAATCACTACATGAGTTGAACAATTGATGTAAGTCTATTAGAAGGGGAACCTGTGTGTAGCAAGAGTTGTGCATTGTGGTGACTTACTGTATACGCTATATATTTCGCGAGGGTTTTATTTTCGCGAATTTCTCGAGTCGGGAGCTATTCGCGAAATTAACAACACGCGAAAATATTACCTTCCAAAATGAATCCCTTGCCTTGATGATACGAAAATTTCAGTACTACGAGTAGTTTACCATGTCACGGCTTACCGAACAGACCATACTGGCTAAGCTTGTTTACGTGCATATAGCACGTCCACGTCTACTTACGAATACTGCAGAGAGCCAATCCATTATCGCAAGGGGACCACTCGTCACAAATCTAGCGCGATGGACTTATCCACTTCAAAAATGTTGAATTCTAACTTACTAGTTCGCAGAGTTTGGTAAGTTTTTTTCATGCAGTGTATAACTAGTATCATTCTTATTTGCTAGTAAGTTGAAAATTCACACTTTCTTTGCCACTTCATATTTTCTCTGGTCCCCCAATCGCGAATTTAACCACTCGCGAAAATGTGTGACAGCGGCAATTCGCGAAAATTTATGTACGCGAAAATTATAGCGTATACAGTATGTGTTTACAAAGACATGGTCATGGTTTGCAAAATGTTGGGGTACAAGTTTAGTTCCGTGAAATGCCAGGAAGATTTCAAAGGCATTGATTCATTCTCATGTGCTCCACAAGTTTCTATGTACTTTCCAGTGATGTACTGTAAAACATGATATATTCGTGGCACGAAATTTTCGTGAATTGGAGCCGACGGCCTTTTTCATGGCATGAAATCTTTGCGAATTACCACTGATGGCGTTCAATGCATACAATGTATAGTGTAGACAAGAAATTTCCCATGCATTTTGATTTTGCGGATCTTGGCGCTCGCGAAATTCGCGAAATTAAAATGCACGCGAACATTCCTCGTTTTACAGTACATGGCGAAATTCATGAATTTTGTTGTTATCTTCTCCATTTGAGCTGTTGTACATTTCTTTAGTTGACCTAAAAGGGTCAAATTGCAGATGGGCCCCTGTATTGGTTAGTAAAGTATTGTAGGCATGACAGAATTTAGCAGCCACAGCTTGATTACGATGACGACTCAAGAGTACGTAAGACCTTTGTCCCAGTTAAGAGAGGTCAGAAATTTACGCCCCTAGTACAGCGGGACAAAGTTGGAACCAGGCTGGTCTCAGCGAACAGATGATTTACATTGTGCATAATGCACTGAACATACAATTAACATTGTACTTCTGTAGTATTCATGATGGTTAGACATGTGGTCTCAAAGTGATGCCCTCATATTGCCCCATTGAAAGAAGTCGAGCGTTCCATAAATTATTGGGTATGTGTGTCCTGATTAAATTGTGGGGTCTGCACTACAGTGTTGCTTTGGGTCTTTTTTTTCTGCTAGGCTAGAGAAGTATAAGGGGCCTCTCTGCCGCCTTCTTTAGGCAGCCAGGTGTATATTGAATGATGGTATCGCATGCCAGAGGTGTCCTAGATTATACTAGCGGGAGTGAAGCGGTCATGTGAAAGGATCATGGTTGGTTGCTAATGAAGGTACCGTAGTACATTGTACGTCCCTCCGGAGCTTCTCTGGATACACTCTTACAGTGCACTCTCTTGGAGAGACCCCAGTGGCAACTGGGATTATTTATAGGTCATAATACATGCATGCTATTCTTGATACAAACGTTATACGCATGGTAGATCTTATGTGGAAAGGGTCAGTGTAATGTGAACACGACTCTGACATCATCTTCTTGAATCTTGGATCTTCTTCTGAACCCACTATGTACATTGTAGGATCTACATGTATGTTGTCAGGGTGTGCAATTCTCCACCTTCCACACCTACAATAGCACCATCACTATGGTACATGTACCTCTTGCCTTTGTAGTTTGTATTCAGAGTGAGTCCATGGCACTTTGAGATGGTGTCTTGAGAGGGTCAAGGGTCAAAGGTCAGTTGCAAGGTCACAAGTTACAAGGGCATTTAATGTTCACCTGTGATTTTATTTTTCACAGTCCATCATTCTCAATGTCGCGAAATCATGTACATGTGCAGTGTACAACTGTACTCGTATACAGTATAAAAGGCAAAGCGTGATGCAGAAAGTGAACTCTTGAACCGGCATTGTGGATGAACAGTTTTGAACATCAGACCTGTACACATATTAGTACAGTGTATAATGTACATTGTAGAGGTGTATGCAATATATGCCATGGTTACCATACTGTTACAATATTCATGTACATGGTGAATGTATGCATGCATGGAATAGTTGAAAATGTGCAGTAATTAAGTACAAGTGCTGGTACTACAATGTACCATCCTAGGATAAGGACAGGGGATAGTACAGTTGTATAATGTACTTACAGAACCGTAGGCCTACTACAACAATAGCTCAACAAATCAGAACCTGTATGACTGGACAGATTTCTGTGCCCTTATACATGTAGAAGGCACTTAGAGGTACATTGTATCATCAAATAATGTACAACCTTGTGCATGAAAAGATGTGCAATGTGATACGTCATATGCTGAATTGTACGTGTAGGCCCTACCCCCATTGAAGGATGAATTTCAATGGAATTGAAAAAATCAAAGTGGTGGATAAAGTCAAGATGTGCTTACAATCTGGGCACATTTCTAGAATCACAACAGACTGAGTGCCAATAGATGGTGACCAACGGAGATGGTTTCGTTTATCAATGATATACCTGGCAATACTGAGTACATGTTTGTTTCATTGCTTTGATGTTGCTTGTGTTTATTAAAAGGACAGGTCCACCTTCATACACATGTGGATTGAGTGAATGCAACAATATCAGTAGAACACATATTCACTGATCAGTGAAAGTTTGAGGAAAATCCGACAATCCGTTTAAAAGTTATGAATTTTTAAAGTATCTGCGCAATCACTGCTGGATGAGAAGACTACCACAGTGTATGATGTGACATGCGTAGAACGATAAGGAAAATAAAAAGAGAATTTCACAAAACTTTACTTTTTGAATAAAGTGCACATTTCTTCGAACTTAGAAACTTCAAAAATTCATAAAAAAATTGAACGGATGGTCTGATTTTCCTCAAATTCTCACTGATGTGTTGTACTAATATTGCTGCATTCACTCAACCCACATTTCTATGAAGGTGAACTTGTCCTTTAAGTGTCCCGTTTCTTATCTGCACACAGACTTGAAAGAGATACAGCGTACTGATTTTGTATTGCACAACTCAATGTCCCTGTCTTGAAATTTGCCTTTAATCCTTGGTATGCCATTCCTTGCAAAAGCCTTCATAGGAAATATTTGTCACCAAATATACTGTATGATACAGCGATAATGAAGATGATAAAACAATAGTGATATTAAATGATAATGAAAGTAACATTACTACTACTACTGATCATACTCCTACTACTACTATGCAACTACTGGCTACTACACTGTACTAATATTGCATATAAAATATATGATAAAAGATTTAGATAACTTATTTACAGTTGTAGATCATGGAGTATTTTGCAAGGGATATATCAGCTCACATGACCAAAATTCTGAAGAGAGCAATACACTAAGTCATTAGTTGACCAACTGGCATTTGGATTCATCCTGATATTGTTTTTGAAAGGTGAATCATTTCAAATTAAAAATCAACCTGGTAGCCGTGCATTCATGTTAAAGACGCCCGGTCGTCGTGAGAAAAAGCTCGCAATGGTAGTTCTGAATCGTGCGCACGCCGTGCATTCCGTGCAAAATTCCCATTCATCTGTGTGTTATTGAGAGATCGAGTATCACGTATGAACTAGACCGGTTCCGAATACACGACAGCGGCCGAAGTTGCTCTCTCCTAAGCCGAATGTACGTAATGATGCCATTCTCAATCGTTCGGCTTACAGTTTTGGAGCATTCGGGATCTTTCTCTTGCTCATATCTCAGCGAACGAGTACGCGCGCGCCCATGCGTACGCTGGCCTGGCCACACTGATGGGGATTGCATGCCTAATGTTTATGCGAGAGTACACAGTAGTAGTCAGTACAAGTAGCAAGCAATTATGTATGTTGACTGTATGTAGGCCCTACTACACACTTCGTAACATCACCGTAATTTGCGATCGAAATATTCTAGGTCTAGTGACTGGTAGAACAATGCCGGCCGATGAATCAATAAGTTTAGACTATAGCCTATACTACAGGTACGTACAGCCTAGGTCTACTTACTGAAGCTGACACAGCTATTGGTACAGCCGGTCGGCTACTCGCCGTTTATATTACCACAGCTTGCAGTGCAGCACTGCAACTGCTGCTTCGCTGTGCAGCTCTGCCCCCGCTCTTGCTGGGACAGTAATTTCGCCCCGTCTTTATACCACCAGCACGAACCAGAGCATTTGCAGCATGTGGGATCTACCGCTTCAATGTCAGCAGTAGACAAATCTGCGAATGATATGTCCTCTAGCTCTAGATCAATCTGAGGCCGTAGACGTAGGCCCTTAGGCGTGATATTCTTCTTCGTCGCAAAAATGAAAAAACATAACACAATTGCATTGTCTAATTATTACAAGGATCGAGTCGCTACACAGACGTTTACTACTGCATGTGATGTGCATATCGGTGCTGATCTAGCGACTTACGGCACTAGCTCGCGAAATGTATACGAGTCAATGAGCAGCACACGCAAAACCGAACAATCACATCCGAGCTTGCGCCGAGTCCTCGGCCTTTGTGAAGGAACATTTCGCTGATCCTCAAAATACTTTCGACAAGACATAGTTTCGAACTGTGTTGCAGCATCAGCAAACAGAAATTTATCCCCGTTGAAATTGACGACCGGGCGTCTTTAAGATATGGTGCATGGTTTTGCAGAGTTGCAGCCCTGTAGAGGCGAGGATTTCAGCATATTTTGGTTGAGTCACCTTAAACTCCACAATGTGCCTTGCTGGTCATTTTACATTCACGAAGCAATGATCAAGCACCATTTTGTTTCAACATATTGATTGTAAAAATGCAAGTTCATATTCAAGAATGGGTCTGACGATTTTGCTAATAAGAACTGTCAATGTCATTATATCTTTAGTGTGAATATGATGCTTATTGATATTATTGTAATAGCAATGATGATGATGATGACTAGTAGTGGTGCTACTAGTACTATTTTGTTTTGTTTTTTATTTCATTCTATTCTATTTATGTTTTGCTTGAATTTATTATATAGAAAACATTTAGTTTCGTGCAATATGTGCTTTAAAGCCTGGTGGTACCTAATTGTGTGCAACAAACTGATTGAAAGTACCTCTGGAGACCTCAGCACTCAGATAGCAGTTGAATCATCATACATTAAACATTGTTGATACAGTGCTCTGTCACAGCAGGAAAACTGTTCGAGCGGTCTTTTGGGATACAGGCATTTTCATTTTGCCAGTAAACCTGCTTCAGCTCAGTATTGACTTACTGTACAGGTACATGTACAAAACATTGTACTGTACTTCGAATTACATATTCGGCAGTATCAGTGTTCCATACAGGTATGCAGGTGTTCAGGGTGTTTCTGCATAGGTCTGAGTGAGGTCATTAGCAAAGTCCAGCAAAAGTTCATTTCAACTGACTGCCATAGCAGGGCTGCCAACTCTCACGCATTGAGCGTGAGACTCACGCAATTCAACCAATTTTGACTGTCTCACTCTGATAAACGAAATCTCACGCTAAACCCCCTAAATGGACTGTACATGACTACAAAAATAAATATATCTCTAAATTCTCTGATATTCCGAATATCGATATGCCCAAGCCCAAAATGTCGAGATTTTCCAGCGCGGGTGTAAAGCTTAACCAATAATAATCGTTTTCGGTTCGTGCGCAAAGACGAGCTATTGGATTACGATTGGCTTCTACCTATACCACGTGAGCGTAGCGTGTACTTTTGGCAAATTACAGTACATATTGTATGGCTATGACGTGTGCTTTACATCGCTTTACATACACTGACTGTGTACGTAGTACGTACGTACGGCCGCACAGCAGGCCGCCAGGTGCTAGCCAGCGAGGTCGCTCCGCTCCCTCGTAGTGTCTCACGCCAAACTCTCACTCAAGGTTGGCAGCCCTGCCATAGGTACTGTAAAACGAGAAATTTTCGCGTGCATTTTAATTTCGCGAGCGCCAAAATTCGCGAAATTAAAATGCACGCGAAAGTTTTTGTCTACACTACATGCATTGAACGCCAGTGGCAATTCGCGAAAATTTCATGCCGCGAAAAAGGCTGTCAGCTCCAATTCGCGAAAATTTCATGCTGCGAATATTTCATGTTTTACAGTACACAGTGTACTGTAGTACATGCTGTGTCTACAATGCCTGCACCTGCCTGTGAACAAAAAGTGTTCTGACAAACATCAGGTTGGGTTTGTTTCTAATCTGTAATCTATTGGCTGATACGTATGTACATTGGTCATTACTGTATTACCGGTACACAGTATTAATGTCATCTCATAGGGGACTGACCAGTGTTTCTGCGGCCTATTTGCTATAATTTGCCAGCAGGTGGTATTTTGGATGATGGATTTGAGATGTAATTTCTCATTATTTATGGATAATACAAATGTGTAGTAATGGTGCATACTGTGTACGTGCAATACCAGGGTGACATTTTACACTGTACAATATTCAAACACAGTTGTGCCTAGATGCTCCAGTACCATGTAGGCCTACATGTACACGCTCATGTTAAAGATTTTGCAGAGAACCTCTAGATTCTCTACCTCAGGTAATCTGGGCAACATTTTCTACCGTCATTCTTGCACAATGTATTGTACAGCTGTACAGTACCTCCACGCCTCCCCCCCCCCCCAGCACTCCTACGTAAAGGACAAGTTCACCTTCATAAACATACATTGTAAGGATTGAGAAAATGCAGCAATATTAGTAGAACACATCAGTGAAAGTTTGAGGAAAATTGGACAATCGATGCAAAAGTTGTGAATTTTAAAAATTTTTGTGTTGGAACTGCTGGACGAGGAGACTACTACATTACAGCTTGTGATATCATATGAGTACAACAGTATAAAGAAAATGTAAAGAAAATTAAACATATTTTCATTCTTTTCGCATAATAAAAGAGCATTTGACTTGCCTCTTTCTAAAGGTAGGGGGAATAATATTACACAGGACGTATGTCATTAACGTGTCAAGGGAATGTGTACTTTTTTCAAAAGATGAAATTTTGTGAAATTCTCTTTATATTTTCTTTATATTGTTGTACGCATGTGACATCGTACACTGCAGTAGTCTTCTCATCCAGTGGTTACTGCACAAAAACTTCAAAAATTCATAACTTTTGAACAGATTGTCCGATTTTCCTCAAACTTTCAATGATGTGTTCTACTAACATTGCTACATTTTCTCAATCCTTATGTTTATGAAGGTGAACTTGTCCTTTAACTCTATACTGACATACTGTTATGTATACTACAGATTCCAAACTGGAACTTGCTTCTCCCATCATTTCTGTATAACATGGCTCTTTATTATAGATCTATGAAAACGTTTGCTCCAGTACTGTAGGCCCATGTCATGAGCCAGGTTTATGTCACAAATTAATTGGAGTTTGCCAGACAAATTTGTGTGTAGTTGCATTTGTTATTGAGAACCAGTGTAATGGAATGAGGAATGAATGAATATTATTTCCTTAATAGTGATAAAACCTATTGATTTCCCACCCTTGAGATAAATCCATTATACAGTGCATTTGTGTTGCAGGGGCCAATATTTTTCACAAACTGTTGAAATGCTAGTTGACTCATGGCATTCACAGAAGTGAAAATACAGTGAAATCAACTGTACAACATTATTTAAAAACACAGTAATTAATGACAAATCGATACTTTAAAACTAATGGGTTAAAGTAATATTCAAAATGTTTCAAATCCCATAGAAAAAGAAAAAAATAAACAAACATGAAGCCCATCAACTGTCTGAAAATTGTGTAAGACAAAAAGGAAAAAGTTAATATGTACATTGTATGTAATATTGGTGCTGATTTTTCATTTCCATTCTCAGAAAAGAAAAGGTCAGAAATATAGTTATGGTATGACTAGTGCAGTACAAAGAACAAAATTGTAGAATCTTATACTAAATATTGACAAAGATTACAGAAACTCATTTTCTGTCACAGTCATAATATAAAAACAAGACAAATGGCACATACATTGTACACCTTGTATACCAAGCAGATGAAGATAGTTTAATAGTGTAAGACCACAATTTTGCTAATCTTATTACTAATCATTATGCACTGTGATATTTGATCATGCAAATACTGTACAAATAAAGGAAAATAATGACCATAATCTCTCATTATATACCTGTGTTTTGCTCTGGTGTTTACTGGGTACTTGTACTCCTGCAAAATGCAAATTGCATTCAGGAAAGGTGCCTCTCCTTTTATAGCACTATTAGTTTTGATTCATCTCAAGATTTGTGCTATATACTGTATATAGGGCCTACAGGTTGTACATCCTACAACGTACATGTAGGTGTAGCTATTCAAGCTATCGTGGCTGTGTTCTTCTGAGTAATGCCGGCCATGTAATATATCTTAGGATATTCATGCTGGGAAAGGGAATGTGTCTCACACCATCGAAATATCCATTCGAGGGTACTCTGCTCTTAAGGCAGACAGTATACTCACCTTCAAATTCAATTGATATGCTGACAAGGTACAAGTAGTGATGACCTTTTTGGTGTACATGTATGTTCCTGGGAAGACATACAAAATTAGTAGTGGCATTTTTTTTTTTCAATCAATGTATTGATTTAATTCTCTGATGCAGTCACTATGTACCAGTATTATATGATTTCAACAAACATACCATGCACTGAGAACCTCTACAGTGTACATCTAGTTGAAATTATCAATTATGTGGTGACAGGAATAGCGCTGTGTTGTTGTTGTTTTTTTGTCTGAGGGGCGCAGCCCCGAAGAATATACATGTATTGCTTTGTTACCAAGGAATCTGTAATTCCACTACGGGCTCAAAGTAATGCATGACATATTATTTGCTTTACATCTTCAAGCAAATCGTTTAAGAAATTACATTTTTTTTTTCACACAAAGTGCAATAACTGTCACTCTAGTTTAGTTGTTTGTCTACAGGTACATCTTAAATGATACTGCAGCATATTACCATGCGCAATGAACTGATTTTACACAGTGGTGTATGAGGCTCACCTCCCTGATGAGGCCAATACCGATAGCACCCTACACATGCTATCAATGAATAGACACTTACCATATTGATGTTGTATGGCACATTTCTTCTCAATTGGCATTTTTCTTCAACAAAGTAATGTTGTATTTGGTCACATGACACTATGTACATGTAGACCAATCAGCCAACAGGATTTCATTAATGATGGATACTGTCTTCCTGATATTGGATCTGTACAGTTGCACATAATGCAAGCTATTACATTGTACATGTATTATTGATTATAATTTTCTTTTTTGGTGTGTGTGACACGTGCAAAAGGGCAAACTCTCCCCCACAGTCAAAAGGTTAGGCATTTTTGGTTCAGAGTACAAAAATTTGTCTATTTTGTAAAGCCTGATTCACACTGACCTTCTAAAAGATACTCTAGAGAATTTTTCTAACTTACCAATGAACCGAAAGGCCATGCAATCGTACATTTGTACACTCCTTTATACGGCTAGATGCGAGCACAACCTTCTTTATAAGTGTACTTCATGTTTAACAATGCAGACTGTAGACAACTTGATGCTTTGTTCATTTGCGAAGTCTGGCCATATGATGTAGATGGCCATAATATGCACTGACTGTCTGTACACATGTCAATGATTGCATTTTGTAGTTGTAGGCTATAGTGTAATTCATCTCGGAACACCGTGGCAGTGTAGGACAACCTCGTTGGTAATTACTGCGACGGGGAAATTGAGGCCTGTATGCTGGAATGAATCAGCTGTCGTTAGGATGATTGAGCCAGGGGAGTACATTGCATTAGCTCTGTCAGTCCCAATGTCAACTAGACCATGTAAAATGTCAGTAGTGTTTGGTTCAGAAGGGGTTAAACAACATTTCAGATGCCAAGCCTGGATAAGTATGCCCTCAGTATATTGGGCTTGTGAGTAAAATGATTTCTTAGAACACAGACTGGCACATAATGCATGTTTTGCGAACTACGAAGTATATTGCAATGAGCTACATGTGTGAGGCATGTTGTATGATGTACAAGTACACTTGTACAACTGTACTTGTACCTCCACGTACCAGTAGCTTGACAGTACAAAATATAAGCCAGTTTACCAGTATTCCATAGAGAACATTTTCCCAGCAGAGTGAGTACGGAGCTGTGTAATAAATTATACACTGTATGACATAATATTTAGCAGGTCTTATTTTTGTGCAGATCAAGACTTCACGACAATTTTTCGCGAGTGGTTAAATTCGTGATAGAGAAGTACATTAAATAAACAGAGAAATATATGCTTGCACATCACCTTCATGTGAGGATCAGAGTTTAAATTCATGAATGGCACCAATTCACAAAATTTGCAAATAAACAACAACAAAACTTTCAAACTATAAGTAGCCTTTAATACATGTTGTAGTAGCCTTGTAGATTTATACACTGTAGCACTGGGCCTCAAAACATGAAATTAAGCTTGCTATTTTTTTAATTTTCTTTTATTTATTATTATTATTTTTTTTTTTTTGGGGGGGTAATTGTTCTCATTATTTGTACGCACTAGTGTAAACTGGGATGTCTTTCAAATGGCATGATGTCGGCAGAATGGTGTATACTACTGGTAAATCAAAAGGATAAAGGGCAAATCCACTCAATGTCTTAAGAAGATGATTGGAGTATTCTCAAAGTAAGCAATACGGGGAAGTTTTTAGAAATCAGACTAACATTTTTTGTAAATAGAATGTTAAAAGTATGTCACTCATTATACAGTTGTAGTCTTTGGAATGGTGATATCGGTCATGCTCAGGTGATTCTATTGTATAACAATTTCATGCAGGATAGACAGTATCGATGTCACGTCTTGACTACTGTGTACGTTCCCTCTGATTTTTAGATCACAACGCTTTGAAAAAAAAAAATCCTGTTTTTGCCAGATTTAACAACTCTGACAACTCCTCTCAGAATACATCAGCATGACTGAATTACTACAAATATGCTCTAGAATGAATTGATAGAAAGGATAAACTCTTTTTGTTTTATCTTTTCCAAAATTTGAAATATTCTTTAAGGAAGTATTTGTGTGCTTTTGTGTGCAGACTTTAATACTGAGAGACTATTGGGGTGATTATGTATTAACTACTGTATCTTTATATGGTTGTGTGATTGCCGTTGTGACCAGTGTACAGTAGATTGCTGTTTCAAATTTAAGAAAGCGAATGAAATTTTGATTGGTTATTCCATAACCTCCAACTTCTGTGATTATGACATGTACAATGTATGCATGCAGTTGCAGAGATCTGGCCCAGACATGAAATGAAATCGATCGTAGACACAGATCACAATGCGTATGAAACTTGCTGAAGTTTGTAGGCTGCGAGAAGATCAAATGAAAGATGACAGCACGCGCTGGAATGCACTATTGTGCTGGCATGCGTATTGATGGCAAAACAATCATAGAACTTGATACTTGTATGTGTACTGTATGTTTCACTTGTTTCCTGATACTTTGTATGGCTTTACAGGTACATGTACATTGTTCAATATCAGTACCTGCAAATCATGGAGTGTTGCTGTACAAGTCAGTACACAGTTGGTGCTTTCATAGGTGTCACTGTATGTGTATAGTCTCTTCATCTACAGTTTTATTGATGCTTTTGATGTGTTTCACACACATCCGTATAAAAGTTGAATGTGCTTGAAAAAATTTTGGAAGCATTCAACGAAAGTTAATTCAATATGGTTTACATCAGTGACGATGTATAGATTTCCCACAAGCGGGTCTGATAGAGCTACAATATTTTTTGTACAGTGTAGACTGGTAACAATTTTCTACAGAGGAACTAATCAAGCACCGTTTAGGTTACGGTAATTGTCTGTGGACTCTAGCATGCTGGAAGTCTACATCAGTAAAGTCAATACTGTAATTCATAGCACGGGAGTGTGCACTGCCTGTACAATGTTCTCAATGTGTATTACATGTATATGTATTGCATATTGTCAAAGTTCTAACCAAAAAAAAAAAAAAAAAGAAGCATTTTCCAGAGAAAATAAGAATCCTATTCCTATGATGCATACAGGGTAATATTAGTTACGTTCAGACGGGAGCCCTTAACCTCGAAGTTAGGAAACTTCGAGGTTAGAGCTTGTAGTTAGGGACCGTGAAGACGCACTCGTAGTTAGCAAACCTCGAGGTTTGCTCGATGTTTCGAGCCACGAGAAATCTTATGGTTAGCGCTCTAACCACGAGCCGCGGGGGGTCCCCACTCGTAGTTAAGCACCGTGTGGACACAAAAAACAACGAACTCGAAGTTAAGAGTGACCTCGCCGTAAACTCCAGCCCCCCCCCCCCACAATTTCCCTCTGCTTCCGGGTCAACCTCCCAAACGTACACCACAAATACACTACACGTGAAAAACCTATGACGCACGACACAACAACATCATCTTTTCTTCCCATGCGCTTGATCTCTGAAACTGAACATGTCGAACTCGCTACTGTATTCTATATTCTTCTCCGACGCTAAAAAAGAAATGTTTTCGACGAATATCTTCATAAAGGCATAAAGTCATCAGTGCAGTGCTATCTCTGCATATCATGACAGAGAAAAGGAGTACCTGTAAGCGAGTCCGACAGGGTTGGACTAAAGAATAAATAGACGCCTTGTTAGCAATGTGGGCTTAAACTTCCGGTTTTGTGGTTTTAACATCGAGTGGGACCCACTCGTAGTTACGGGGGGGGGGGCAGAAGCTTAACCTCGAAGTTTCGTAACCTCGAGGTTACGATTCGTCGTGTGGACACACGTCGTAGTTAGGGGGCAAGAGCTAAACCTCGAGGTTTCCTAACCTCGAGGTTAGGGCCTACCGTCTGAACGTAACTATTGGCCACAGTGTGTGTATGTATCATGTGTGTGTATGTTGGGGGGTGGGGGGAGGGATTTTTCAGATGGCGATACTACCACCACCACCCAAAAAGAGAATAATATGTGTATTGAAAGACCCCCACTGAGAGTTTGCCAGCCACTCCCTATCAAGATAGTCTGATTTCATACACCACTTTTAGGAGCTTCATTAGTTCTCTTTAGTGTTTCATACACCACTTTTAGGAGCTTCATTAGTTCTCTTAAAAGTGTGCCTACAATAAATCATTATAAAGTCTTGGGATGATTTTTTTTCTGCAGAAATTTTCATCTCTTTTATTCATCAAATTGGCAAAATTTGCTGCTTATCTTTCATGTGAGAAAGAATGAATTAGTTACGGTGAAATTCATCAAATCTGCACAAGATTGGGGAAAAAACACAAAAATTTGCCAATTTGAGGAAGAGAGAGACAGCAGCTTTAATCTTCCAAATTATCATTTTTATAGGAAATGTTTATTACTTTATTAATCAAGAGACATTTGAAAATTCACCATCCTAAACAAGTCATACGAACAACAAAGGGTTCACATGGAAGATGTTTTTATCTTTTTTAATCCACTTTATATGAAGTGACTAATGTGGCTGTATCATGAAAATTATGCATTTATGTACTATAAAATTGACATAACATGCAGGTCCACTTGTGTTTGACAAATTTGCAGTTCTGTTTGTGTGATTTTACTCTTATCATCATAGTAGGCTTGAACATAGGATGGAATTATCCTTTACCTTGAAATTGCTCCAACCATCAGAGCATGTGGCTGTGAATGTACACTGTACATGTAAAATTACTTGGGATCAAGAATTATATTGTATGATGCATCTCTGAATCCAACTATCTTGTCTGGCCAACATTCTCAGTAATACACAGTTTGCAGCTAACCTGTCCCTAACCCATACTCCTCATAATTGTCCAAAAGAGCATTATCACACAATGAGTAAAAATACATGGTGCTTTGAACGTGACAACATCAACCCTGCACACTGCAGTGTATTAAAATTTGTCTTCTGTCTTTGGCAGGAACATCTTCCGAAAGTCACTGGGCAAGTCCTCCCAGCTGGGCGGGGCAGAGTTGTCCCCACCAGGCTGGAAGCTATTTGGGCGTGTCCCTGCCAAGGAGTCCGCTCTGCAGCGGGACCACATGCAGATCTCAGAGGACTTCCAGAAGCGGGGCCAGACACACCCACCTACCAGCTCACTGACCTGGAAGAAGCGCCACACCGGGATGAAGGAGGCGTCGTCCACGACAGCACTTATCCTCGAGAACAGACCCTTGTGAGTGTCTAGCAAACAAATTCTATCATTGTGAAGTTGTTATTGGAATATTACATATTTGTCACACACGAAGTTTTAACATTTTTAGTACTTGTCGCCATCTTTTTATTCCTTCAAAATCTTGATAGCATTTCTTAATTTTTGACTTCTTTATGTTGTGGTTATAAATTCATGTTAGAACTTTCCAAAAGTCTTTCTTTTCTCCTTTCTGTGGGGGGCATCATACCTCAGTACAGACTTGTTTGAGTTTATGTGATGAGGGAGGGGTGTTAAAGGAAGAGAGGTAATTTAAGTAGGCTTGAATTACTTTCTAGTGTATTCAGTAGCAGTAGTGATACACCCTTGTAGATAAAATTTGTATATTTTAAAAAGGTGATAACTGCTTTTCCATGAATCCGTGTGCTTGAATGTGAGCAGATACCATCTATGCTCTATCGCTTATTAAAGTCTTACTTGGATCTTTTCACTCTTTATTAAATGTTGATGATGTCCATCAGGTTTTGTTCAAAGAAGGAATGTGACAACTACTTATATATATATATACTAACTTTATTAAAAATAAAAGAATTCCACACTTTCCTTTAGATGGCCATAAGCTAACAGCTAGTTAAGATGGATGTTCATTTGTCACCTATAGTACCCTAATGAAGTGGCATGAAGCTCAAGAAACATTTTTTTATTCCACAATTCTCAACCTATTTGTTGTTTGAGATGAAAATTTTCAATACAGCCATTTCTTCTCTGAAAAGCCGTGTGAAAGGAGATTTGACGATAAAGGGGAGTGCTTTCAAATGCCGCCAACAGTGCGTCTTACCGACTCAGAATCTCATGTACTGAATCAGACATGATTACACTTCATGTTGTCATGATTTGGTTTAGCTGAGCTACCCTGGAAATTTACAACCCTGTTGAAGTGTTGTGTAGCGGGTGGAGTTTTTCAAAAGCAATTGTACATGTACGGGTATAATAGAGACCTGTGCAATAGATTACAGTGGCCCTGGTAATCAAATTTGTTTTTAAATGCTCATATCAAGCATGACAATGTTGTGAAGAGGCACTGTATAGCAGAGACTAAAACATTCTTCCAGCTGTGTTGGTATTATGTTTTCAAGAGAATTTTTCTTTTTCTTTTTCTTTTTTAAACATGAAGCAGTAATAGGGAATGAAATGAAAAGAAAATACTGATAGCAGAGAAGACATTTCAAAGAGCATTCTGGATATATTTCTCATTCCTGTTATTTCAGTTAATGATTGACTTTCAGTCAAAGTAGAGGTCAAAGGTAGAGTTGTCAAGGCTTATGTGCATCACAATTTTGTACTGTAAACTACAAAATTTTCACCTGTTAACTCATAGTGTATTCTTGAAGGCAAATGAAAGATTTGGTTTTTCCGAGCACATTCATATTCTAGTCTAATGTAAAGGTGGAAATTTTGTAGTGAGGATATTTTCATGCAACCAGAAGCTAGCGTGAAAACAAAAGCAAGGAAATATTTTTGCACGCCATACATTCTATCAATTAATGTCCTGATTCCGTAATCCTGATTTGTAATGTAAAGTACGCTCACCCCATGTCTGCTGATAAAAGTTTAAACCTTGAATTGTCAGTAGCAACAAAAACAGAAAATGATATATATACTGTATATCATGCTTCTAGTTTCAACACTGAGCAAATATTTAGCTTCAGGCAATAATATGTAATGGGAGTCCATAGTCTGGATTTGTCAATAGAGAGAAGATGCTTGTGTGGTGCTGATCATGAACTGCATGTACATGTAGTTGTATGTGGTCTTACCCGTTGATAAATTGTCGTCCAGTAAGTTATTTCGTCACGAATGTGAATATGAGATCAGTTTTAGAATTTTGTTCTTTTGTTGAACTCTTTCATAAAACATATATGTAAGGGTTTACAAAACTAAAGCAGGCTGGCTGCTAGTATGAACTACTTTACAACCCTATTCAGAGAACAAACAAAAACAAAAGGGAAAATTATAAGGATAGGGAGAATTATAAAAGTGATTCTCAACAGGAAGGCTAATTGCCTTATAGCTGGACCCTGATAAAATCATTCAGATTTTTAATGACACATGATACTAACAGTAGATTGATTGATTGATTGATTGATTGATTTTCTTTTTTTTTCACAATTTAATGTGTATATTCATGTATCTATTCATTCATCTATTTGTTTTCTAATAATGGGGGGGGGGAGGGTAGTGACATACTTGTGACATCTCTGAAAGATTAAGAAGTCAAATAATACAAAGTGTACATATATCATTGTTTCATTTTAGGTTTTGTGTGTTTATGTTTCTTCAGTTGGGAATGTTTGTTTCCATGTAAACATTAGTTACAGAAACTTTCTACTCTCACTCTTTTTTTCTCTCTCTATTTTTATGCCTCCGCCACGAAGTGTCGCCGGAGGCATTATGTTTTCGGGTTGTCCGTCCGTCCGTCCGTCCGTCCGTCCGTCCGTCCGTCCGTCCTTCCGTCCGTCCGTCCGTCCGTAATCAATTTTGTGGACAGCGTATCTAAAAAACTGTGAGAGGTATCCTAATGAAACTTGGCATGTATATGTATGAGTGGGTGAAGTTGTGCCTATCAACTTTTGGGTGCACACGCTCGAGGTCAAAGGTCAAAAGGTCAAGGTCAAATGCTCAGAATTATACTATTTCCCCTATATCTCTGCAATGCCTGGAGGTATTTTCTTGAAACTTGGTGTATACATGAACTATCAAATAAAGATTCCCCAGAGAGAGTTTTGGGTCATGAAGTCAAAGGTCAAGGGTCAAAGGTCAAGTGAAAATGTTAAAATTTCACTTTTTTTCTCCATATCTCACAGATATTTCAAGGTATCTTCATGGAACTTAGTATATATGCATGCACTGACTGGCAGTGATCAATTTAGGGGTCATGGGTCAAAGGTCATGGGTCAAAGGTCAAGGTCCACTCATCAAAATGCCATTATTTCCCTCTTATCTATGCAATGCCAGCAGGATTTTTTCTTGAAACTTAGTGTATGCATTTATTACCCAATACAGATTCTCTGGGAAGTTTCTTGTCAAAAGTCAAAGGCCAAAAGGTCAAAGGTCAAGTGAAAGTGTTAAATTTCACTTCTGCTTTAAACTTATAAAAGGGTCAAAAGTTGGGTACAAATCCCCAGATACCTGCACTCTTATTAGACAGTATAGCCATTAATCCAAATAAACCTAGTTCAAGGAAAGCGAACATTCAATGCATGTGTGACAAACCTGTCATTTTAATATTTTGCCAGTTATGTGAAACTGTCATCACACATTGTCAAGACATTGTGCTTTAGACCTATTTGGAAAACCATGCATTATGGCGGAGGCATACCAGTCACCATAGCGACATTTCTAGTTTTGATGATGTCAAGAGATTAAAGATGGTGTGTACCTCTTTAAAGTCTGCAAATTTCATCTTTGAATGTGGGTTAAAATACAAGAGTTAACTTTAATACAATGTATGACTTTTCCTACACTTTGCCAAAATATTAATGATTTGACAGCTAGATACAAAATGCATATTCGATTAAAAATAAAAGACATATTGGAACAGCTTTGGTTGTAAAGGTGTCTCTTCTGCCTATGTGTGTATGATTTGTTTGGAAAGATATTCTTCTGAAGCATATATAGATCACTTGAGTTTGCAGATTGGCGTTCCAGTGTGCGCACCAGTGACTGCTCACATTTTTCAAATCGTGATCTATCATGAAACCATGATGCTATTGTGATCGTGATTATTGGTACTGATTGGCAGGTCTGCGGTAAATTGCCTTCATGAAGTGGCTGTGAAAAGGATTTATGTTCCATTGGCTGTCATTGTAGAGTTACAGTATATTGATGTTACCGGTACCAAAGTTGAAGTATCACCTGAACTACTGGAGGAGGAAACAATGGAAAGAAACCTTCACCACTCTCAGTTTTGTAAATCATATACTTGTCGTGTAGTCGTGTACATATTTATTTGTACCATTGTAAAGTGTCCAATACATTTTATGTGTGTATGTATGTGTATGTGTATACATGTGTTTGTGTATGTGTAAAGTATGCTAAATGTGTAGTGGAGGTGCAGGTTTGTGTACTATTTTTAAATAGCATGGGAGAGACAGTATGAACTTGAAAATAAACAACCACAAAATGTCTGCAGAGTCACTCTTACCGCATGTTTGTGGGTTGTTGTTGTTGTTGTTTTTACATGCTATCTGCTTTATATCCTTTAAGGGAGGGGGGAGGGAGGGATTTCAGTAATTCAGTTAAAATTATCATACAACATACTGTCATTTTCAATGTGACATTGTCAAGATTTTTGGGACTACCGGCTGCCTAGACCTCAAACATGGATGCAGATAGGTTGAATGACAGGTTTGTTTGTTTGTTTGTTTGTTTGTTTGTTTGTTTGTTTGTTTGTTTGTTTGTTTGTTTGTTTGTTTGTTTTTGTTTGTTTTTGATAGGAGGTGATGCTATGGGCATTTGCCCTTTTGTAAATAGTTGTACCATTAGAAAAATCTTAACATTACATTAACGTTGCTCGTCAACCAAAAGCCATTTCGAACATCAACAGAGAAATTGCACCATGCACTGTGCACAAGTTTGGTATCACAATTTTTGCAATACGACCCGTACTTTAATACTGCAAAGAAATGGCAATATTTGGTTACACCCGTATAAAGCATCATATAAATGCAAGTATTATTATTATTATCATTACACCGCTGCGACTCTGATGCAGCCACACAAAAATGTGCAGGTCACCGGCCAGGCTACTCCTACATGTCATTTACATCTATTGCACTACCTGCGCGTGCACATTGTGGGGGGTAAAAACTCACAATTTGTGAATCTTGACATGACAATTGTTTTCTCATAGCAATTTGAATGGAGAGGTGGAGCACTGTCTGTTTTTAAAGGACAAGTTCACCTTCATAAACATAAGGATTGAGAGAATGCAGCAATATTAGTAGAACACATCAGTGAAAGTTTGAGGAAAATTGGACAATCGATGCAAAAGTTATGAATTTTTAAAATTTTTGTGTTGGAACTGCTGAACGAGGAGACTACTACAGCTTGTGATGTCATATGAGTACAACAGTATAAAGAAAATGTAAAGAAAATTCAACGTATTTTAAATTTTTTTCACATAACAAAAGAGCATTTGACTTGCCTCTTTCTAAAGGCAGGGGGAATAATATTACCCATAACATATGTCGGTAACGAGTCAAGGGAATGTGTACTTTTTTCAAAAGATGAAATTTTGTGAAATTGTCTTTATATTTTCCTATATTGTTGTACGTATGTGACATCGTACACTGCAGTAGTCTTCTCATCCAGTGGTTACTGCACAAAAACTTCAAAAAATTGTAACTCTTGAACGGATTGTCCGATTTGCCTCAAACTTTTAATGATGTGCTCTACTAATATTGCTACATTTTCTCAATCCTTATGTTTATGAAGGTGAACTTGTCCTTTAATATCACTGTATTGCCCAGTGAGAATTGGCCTTGTAAATAGTGAGTCATTCATCAAACTTTGTCACATGGTGATTTTATTGTCTATACCAGATTGGCATTCACTTTGAGGTGTTACAGTAGCTTTTCTTAGCAGTGATATTCTCATGGTCGGACATGCGGGTATTTAGCCATAGTTGCCTGAGGGAAAACAAACCCATACAGTTGATTCGACTGGCGTACTTTTGAGACAAAATTATCTAGTTTTCTTGTGTAGTTGGCTTTGAAATTCCAGAAACTGTCAGATATGGTCAATCTTAATATTTTTGATAGTCTCGAGAAATTCAATGGACAAATTACAGAAAACAAAGGTACATGGAGGATTCTGAGTGCCCATGCCATGCTGTACAGTACGTATTGCATGTATCATCATGTAGATGCATAAACTGCTTGCATGCACTGCATCACCATGCTCAACCTCCGCACATGTGGACAGATGAGCTGTTTGTTTTCACTCCGGCTATATCAGACATGTACCCGACCATGAGAATTAGAAGAAACACATGATGTTGAGATGTAAGATGCTCTGAGCTAAAATGTTTCCTGCTACAATGTATATTGTGATTGTTTTTTCTGTTTTTTTCTAACCACCTTTTAATACCAGGAACCTACCGGCCAAGAATCCGGAGGAAGAGGAGAAGCACAAGGAGGCATACACACAGATGCTGAAAGAAGCGAAAAAGAAAGGTAGCGTTCAAACACTTCATTTAATGTACCATCATTCTTCTCTCCAAGCACCTGCCGATGTTTACAACTTATGAAATGTGATATCACGGAAGCTAATGCTTTATTCATACCCTTCATGCCTGAAGGGTGCCCAAGGCATTATTTTTGTCTGTTCCAAACCATCTGCCTTGTAATACATCTGGGAGTCTGGTCCCTCGGCTGATTTGTAGAGTGGAAAGTGACTTTACAAAATAAAAACAAACCGAAACAAAAAATACATTATATTTTTCTTAATGCACCACTTACACTGGCAAATATATCCATGGGGAAACATGTTTGATTCACTTGCCATAAAAACCTTCAGCTAAGAAGCGCATATTCCCTGCTCATTGTGGCATGTGCGGAATCTCCAAACAGGAAGAGGAAGTAAGTGAAAGCAACCGTTACTTCCATCCTCAAGCCTGCTTGCACTTTAGTGAGGAGGAAATTCACATGGCAAACAGCACGAAACTTGATCAGTGGGTGGAAACATGTGCTTACATTGTTTGTAAAAAAAAAAAGAATTACAAGAAATAAAAAAATAAAAGTAATAATGACGATGACGGTGAAGATGATGAAGATGATGATAATGATGATGATGATGATGGTAATAAAAATAATAATAATAATAAAGAATAAAAATGGAAAACCAGAGGAGTCATACAGATGTGATCTGATGTGTGATATGACCTGATATGTTGACAAAAATCAACCATTTCGCATGTCAAAAGAGATGGGAGTGTTTTACTGTAAAAGTAGAAATTTTCACGGTGTTGAAATTTTCGCGCATTTCGCGCATTTCGCGCAACCTGAAACTGGCGCGAAAATAAAAGCACGCAAATATTTTTGCTTACCATATGTTCCAGTAGTCGATGTCTTGATTCTGTGGAATTAAAAACACGCGAAACTCTTCTTACCCCACCGAGCGCGAAAAATTAGTCGCTCGAAAATATCCACTTTTACAGTATTTTGCTAAATGTCTGGAGGCAGTTAGCAGAATCAGGGAGGTGACCTCCCTGGCAGAATTCATGAAGGTTCACAATAAAGACCTGTTAAACCTAAATCTACAAGTCGGCTGTTGCAATTAGCTTTCAATGTGGCCATTACATCTTTGCTTATTCCTTCTGGAGATCCTCATATTCTTGGCCATGGAGTTGATGAAAAACAAGGGCAGAAAATGAGGATGAACACAAAATTGAAATATTTAGATTGGTTTGAGTTGCAATCACCCAAAACACAACTGATCTTTATCACTGTGTGCCAATATAGACCCCCTCCCCCCTTTTCCCAGATGAAAGGGGTGGTACAGTTATGGTTGAGATGGGGTGTGAGGTTTCCCATGTTTGGTTTTTTTGTTGTGATGATTTATTGAGATAATGACCAACCTGAATTTCTTCCGTCGAGATGTTTTCATTGCAACTGATTGACAAATTGCCCTACATCGACGTAAATAAATAAGCACTGAATTGATCAGTGTTTAGTAGTAGCCATGATAAAAAATCATGGGCGTACATACTCGAGCAGGATTCGAACCTACGACCTCCTGATCACCGAACAGGCGTCATCTCCACTAGACCACCGAGCTTTCGCCCGAAAGCAAGTGTTGGTTCTAATCCTTATAGCATGCAGCGGGTACTGCTTTGTTATTCAAATTCATGAATTTCTTCCGTCGAGATGTTTTCATTGCAACTGATTGACAAATTGCCCTACATCGACGTAAATAAATGATCAGGAGGTCGTAGGTTCGAATCCTGCTCGAGTATGTACGCCCATGATTTTTTATCATGGCTACTACTAAACACTGATCAATTCAGTGCTTATTTATTTACGTCGATGTAGGGCAATTTGTCAATCAGTTGCAATGACCAACCTCTTATGAAATTATGAAAGAGCATATAATTCTCAGAGGAATTCAAAGTTTATTTGATGAAAATTGGTTTTTAAATGGTTGAGATATCCAAAACAAAGTGATCATAATAAAAGGTGGGACCCACCTTTTATTAGGACCGCTTTTGTTTTACTTTGTTTTTTAGTATCTCACCCATTTTAAAAAACTGATTTTCATAAAGTAAATCTTAAATTCCTCTGAGAATTGTATGCTTTTAAACATTTTATAAAATGGTTTCTAAGTATCTCGCAAAAAGTTAAAAGCAGAATTCTCACCTCAACCGATACTGTACCATCCCTTTAACACTGACTCAGACATAAAAACTCACACTACCAGTCATAATGGAAAGTTGGTACTGTTTACTCAGTGACCCGTGTAGGTGTGTATTGCATATTTTCATTCCCTTATATTCAAGACAACCAAGCCTGCCCCCTACCCCCGTCCCCCGCCCCTGAGGGGCCAGTCGGACAGTTCATCTCCCAATCAAATTGTAAACTGGAGAGAAATGCTGAATTTGTCCTCTGGTGACCGTCAGCTACTACTTTCTCGCAGGAGGTATGCATGGTCACGGGCAAACTACATGTATGTCCGATAGACAGAGGAGTGTTTAAAGGCAGTAGATAGATCCGTAGATGTGCATGTATACACTTTTATTTCTCTTTGGGAAATATTGAATGCCTGGATCAAAGGAGGAAAAAGCAAAACAAGAGCAAAAACAAAACAACCTTCTAGTTTAGCGTGCCATGCAGAGTACATCAGACATCACAGCACTCGTGTGCCACAGGTCTGTTAATTTCACAAGGTGCTTTCGAGAATTTACGCCCATGTAAGTAGTGCTGAAATCAAGATTTGATAAACTTACAGATTAAAAGAATGCACTCACTGTTAAAGATAATATAAAGTCTTGGTACCTCAAAAGTTTCCCTGAGTTTCCTTGTCTTAGTTTGTGTTTCAGGTTAAAGTACCTTTCATATAACTAACACTGTGAGACTTACTCGCCCCAAAGTGCTCTCATGTCTTAGTAATCATGCAATAATGGTTTCGTACAATACGTGTATATTGATTGTCGCGGTACCGCGTCGAGTCAAACTAACGGCTCGTTCAATTTTTTCAGAGCCCGCTCTGCTCTGGTACGAAACCATTAGTGCATGATTACTAAGACATGAGAGCACTTTGTGGCGGGTAATTCTCACAGTGTTAGTGATATGAAAGGTACTTTAACCTGAAACACAAACTAAGACAAGGAAACTCAGGGAAACTTTTGAGGTACCAAAACTTTATATTATCTTTAACTCCCAGACAGATTAAGGGGGGGGGGGGGGGGGAAGAAAGGGGGATGGGAGAGAAAAAAAAATGCTATAAAATATTGATTGTAGATGGCATCTGCTTCTGTTCCTAAACATCCATTGCTGAAGATATAATCCCCTTTATTTACCTTGATCTCTCTGTTTTTGTTTTTAGGTAAATGCTGCAGGTGTCTCTCTCTCAGAAAGAAATAAGCTATTATGGGTAATTTCTCGATAATGAAAACCTGATGAAATGTGAGCTTAATGTTGCCATGCCCTGGATGTTGTCAGCTGTGTACACGTAGTTTGTCATGGTGCATTGAAGAATGATATTAACCCGTTGAGGACGAGTCCCAAGTCTACTCGGGCAGGGGTCTATGGGAAATGCATGTTGTATCAAAATCAGTCCGTCCTCAACAGGTTAATGTATATATGTATTCTCTGTCAGGATGTCTAACCCACCTCCTAAAAGAGTTAATGAAATTGCCATCAGAATCAGAACCACTGGAATCCTGTATGCGGTGGGCATTTTAAAAACCACAAATGAACTGTATTGAAGAAGAAGGGGTTACTAAATTCTCCTCATATTGAAGACATTTCAATCATACATTCATCATGAAGGATATTTCGTATCTTAGGGCTTATCTCAGACACATTCAAGTTAATTGAAAAGGTTACAAATCACGACCTGTTTTTTCAATGTCCTTCTGCCGGTCATATTCTGTGGACTTTAGAAGGCCTTGTAGAAGAAGTAATCATCTTCAAGGCCTACTTTCCTTGAACTCTGCGCATTAACTCTGATCGTAATTCAGATCCCCTCCCCCAATGCGAGTGAAATCAATGCAAAGAGCAAAGCTATCAAATTTCCTCATAGCTTTGATACTTTGCACACCGTCTTGCAACAAGCAATGAATTCAAGTTGTCTCCATGGTGTTCTCAAGAGAGAGTTAGGGGCAGTTCTGAGGACAGGAGGGGAAACAAAAAGTAGCAGCATTTCTGGTTTGGGCATCACTTTCTGTTCTCTAAATAAAGCATGTCTTTCACAATGCTTGATTCTATATCATGCTGTTGTTAAAATCAGGCTATATGGTTATTTTTAGTGCATATTATGTTTTAGGTACATGCCACTGTCTGTAACAGTGCGCCCTGCCTGTTAGTATCCCTATACAGTCCCTATACTGTTAATCACATGACATGTGTTATAACTTTTACTGTGATTATTATTTTTTTTGAAGGGATGTACATCTCTTTTTTTTCTTTTTTCTTTTTAGTGGAAAGGAGTGTGATCATTTCAGTTTAGAACAGAATGATTTTGTAGAGAAACTGAGCAGTAAAATGCTACTTCTGTTATGTAATCTTTCTTTGCAGTCGAGCACTTACTATATGTGTAGAATATAATGCCTTGATCATTCTGCAGTCCTCCTAGATTTGTACTAATTCAGTGGAATTTCTCAACTTTTTCTCCAAGCTACTGTGCATCTATTCAAATCAAATAGTCTATGCTATTTGCATATTTTTCTTTGCAGTCGAGCACTTACTATATGTGTAGAATATAATGCCTTGATCATTCTGCAGTCCTCCTAGATTTGTACTAATTCAGTGGAATTTCTCAACTTTTTCTCCAAGCTACTGTGCATCTATTCAAATCAAATAGTCTATGCTATTTGCATATATATACATATTTTTTCTCTTTCTTTTTTGTTATCGGGAATATATTAGTCACAAATCTTCTAATGAGTCTATGATAATAGTAGGCCTACAACGTGTACATGTGATGTCTAATAAATGCTTTACGGGATGCTAGAAACATTCACATAATGTATCAAAACACCACGTCATTTCATGCGACCGATGATCAAAAATTTGATATCTTCAGAAGATCTTCCACATTTTTCTTTGGAAGGAAATGGTAAAACTCTGTTTCTAGAAGTCAGAGGAAAGGAAAGGGATATGATATTAAAAGTATATGACCTCTCAGTGCTGGGCAAGGACTGTATATTCATAGTAAAATCAAACAAGTACCTGAATGAAAGCATCTGGGTGAAATTTGACTGAAATGAAGTTTTTTTTTTTGTGCTAAGAGAAGAGAATAGAGCTAGAGAATAATGTATACAGTTCGACAGAATATTTCAGTAGACAACTTCTTTGTAAACAACGTTCTCTTTCTTTCGGCTAATACTGTAAAAGTGGATATCTTCATTTAAGTTATTTCGCGCTTGGCCAAGTAAGTTTAATGTTGTGTGTTTTTGATGCTGCGGAATCAGGATATTTGATAGTGGTGCATATAGATAACAAGCAAAAAGTATTGATGTGCTTTTATTCTTGCACTACTTTCTAATGGCAGAAAATGTGCCAAAATTTCCACACTGCGAAAATGTCCACTTTTACAATAATTTTGAAACAGAGTCAAAACTGTCACACCAGGCTCCACATTAGACCCAACTTGATAAGGAACTTACACATTCAGGCATCATACCTTGGAAGTGTATACTGTATATGCCGAATATTTCGCGAGGTTTTTATTTTCACGAATTTCACGAGTCAGGTGCTATTCGCGAAATTAAAGACACGCGAAAATATTGACTCTGATCACGCTATGAATGTGACGTAAGCGTACATTTCTCCGTTCGGTACAGGACTCTACGATTGCGAATTTAACCACTCGCGAAATCATCGGGAAGTTCCGATATGCGAAAATTTAGACTCACGAAATATATGGGGTATACAGTAAATGTGTGTGTGTGCATGTGTGTGCAATTCTGTTGTTGTTGTTGTTGTTGTTGTTGTTGTTGTTGTTGTTGTTGTTGTTGTTGTTGTTGTTGTTGTTGTTGTTGTTGTTGTTGTTGTTGTTGTTGTTGTTGTTGTTGTTGTTGTTGTTGTTGTTGTTGTTGCTGTTGCTGCTGCTGCTGCTATGGGGGATGAGATGTCAGTATTCAGTATCAAGAAAATGCATTCACAGCGAATCACAATATTCAACACATTTTAATGTTCCACAAAACTTATGTGCAAGTTATCATAAAGTAGCAACAGAACTTGACACTTCTGACTAATCATGTATTCAGATTTTGATTACTAATCAAATTGCCAAGTAATTTTTGCAGGGAGTCAAAAAGGACAAGTATGTTTGCTATCAAAATCAAAATGTTGCTCAGGACTCACTTTGCACTGTGTTTCCCATGATGAATGTAAACAAACGACCTAAAGTGAAATCCCTAAAGAAATTGACTTTAGGAAGGACATAGAGTCCGGTATTATTGTCTTATAGAGTTGCAATTAATCACATGTCTGTTTGATATAAAGAGATCCATATCAGTATAGGATGAAAATCAATTTTCCTGACAAATGTGATCCTGTATCATATTGTACCCATTGCATGTGTGAGTGGTAACAACGCTGCTTATAATTGCACATCTTATCATTCTGACATCTGGTTTGCTCTGTCAGACAACATTGCTGATTGTTTTCTTTGCATCATGTCTGGAGTATCTTCCGGCTGTTGTCAAGTTTTCTTGCTTTTGGTTGTTTTTTTGTTTTTTAAAGCACCGCACAAATCGCAATGTGATTAGCGTGTTTTGTCACTTTCCAGCTTCAGCGGAAGTAAGCCTGTGTGTGTGGTTGTCATTAAACATGGTGACAAAAGTTCCACACACAGACAGCACATACACACACACACACACTCACACACACACACCTAAAATGGGTGATGAGGTATTTGTTAGATTCTCTGAACAAGAATGTTTCTCAAAAAAAAAAAATGTATACATTGAACACAGAGCAACAGATGAAATAGCTGGTTGGATCAAATCAAACACATACATTTTCAATTTGAAAATAATTATAATCCATTCAATGTCATTTAATCAGTGGTATTGTGACTTGACGATCTAATGGAACCTGACAAGGATGGAGGAATTTTGTTTTTATACTGAAGTTACAGTACTCTTTATTTTCATAGTGTGTGAAATAGGGCTGATTACCGGTACTTGTTTGGCAAACTTTTTCTCCCCGTTGTTTGATAACGAGGCATCAAGGGCAATGTGTTTTTCCTTTATCTCAGCAGAAAAAATTTCATGCCGCGAATATATTGTGTTTTACAGTACAGGCGTCTACTTTGTATTTTGAATTTGCTATGCAAAACTATTTTGTTTTTATGTGCATGGACATTTATGTGCCCTATTTGTTAGATTCAAATCATTATCTGTGCACAACTGAAAATGTGATGTTTCTAAAACAATCATGCTTTTTTTTTTCTGAATGATCACATATATTTGTGAAGCCTTTAAGTGTTATTTGCACAAGAAATCATTTTCGTTGCATCCGTATATATGCAGCCAGTACACTAGCCTAGAAATACATGTTCCTCTGCATGCAAATATCTGGCATATACTTATCACAATCTTTTTTTTTCCAGATGTTTTTATCCATCTGTATGGTAGGGGCAACGAAATGCACATAATTCACACATAGGACTGATTACTAATTGTTATTAAAGAATAGTACGTGTAATAATCATCAAAATGCATTTCAGTTGCGGAAACATGATTGAATGTATTAAAGACCGTATACAGTGTAGATGCTGTATTAAACATCAAGAATCCAATTTGATAATTCTCTAGAGCAAGTCTTTTTGATCTCTTGGTACTTTACATTCTTCTGTCCATACAGAACACCTGCAAGTGGAGATCATTTTACACAAACCTGACTTCAATATCCATTAAATTTGTTTGTTTTACCTGGTGAAGTGGTTAATATACCGAGGAGGTTGTGCTCCTGAGTCATCTTCATTATTTGGGAAGAGTGATTTTGAAATGTGACGTTCAGTATAGTCCATTAGTGGTTCACATACAGACTATCAAAGATCCAAGACACTATTACAATCACGGCCGGTGACGTCATTCCTGGTCGTAATTGCCCTGCTCAGCTCAGTTCTTATTCTCTGTTGTTGTTGTTGTTGTTGTCGATTCCACTCTGGAGACAAGAGGGAGAGTTCATGCTTAATTTCATCTCCAGGCCTAATAAGCGTACTGACAAGAAAACTAATGTGTGGGATATACAGTATGTGTACACCTCAGCATGGTGGGATCTATCATGTGCATGTGTACAATATTGCGTGCTCACAGAAGCGTGCTTTAGAGCATGCACACAAGCTGCAATTAGTTTGTGTGTGCATGTATGTCTGTGTATGTGTATGTGTATGTGTGTGTATGCATACGTGTAAGTTTTTATGAATACGAGATACATGCATGTGTTTGTACTTTCATGCAGACATGTTTTTGCTATGCGTGGCCTTTGACTTCTATCATTTTTGCCTTCTATTCCAGATTTAGAAGGCTCTAGTGACAGCAGTATTCAACTGCCCCAACTTTTTTTTTAATGAACAGTGAATTGTCAGCTATGACCCCTAAATCAAGGTGAATTAGATTTATTATCAAGCAATAGTGCAGACAAGATAAGAGACTGTAGCCTTCCTTCTCTTGTAAAAAAAAACAAAAAGAAAAAAATATATATATATATATTGACAAGGAAAAATTGAATCCAGTAATTACAAAACACATACATTATATACTAGTACATGAATATTGAAGAAACGCATCAGACACCCTCACAGGAGCTACAGTGCTAAGAGAATTGAGTTTTTGCAACAAACGAATTTTGTATTATGTGATTCCTCAGCATTATGTACAAATATAGGTCTAGTACTGTTAATGAGGGTATGAAAATTGATTTTTGTACAATACAATAATATATCTCAGATAGTATCTGTGTGGAATCCCTGTATTATAATTTTTGTGTGATTTCTAAAAAAATTCTTTCCTCAGTTATGTGCTTGTATGAATTTAAGTGATGATTTTTCATTCATCAAAATCACTGAATGTGATGCTGTTCAAGTATACCTGTGTCAAATGGGAAGTCTAATACCAGACAGCAATAGATCGGTTCTGTATTGTATTCAGATTTAATGCATGCTTTTTTTTGCAAAAGTTGCCCTTAATAACCATACAGCTTGCCAGAGGTTTGCCCCACCTAGCAACAAGTAAGCGAATTCCTGCCTACGAATTTAATTGGATGGAGCAGGTGAATGACACGTTTTGTTACTAGGCTGTGCGAAAAGAAACATCCATGAAATACTATGAATTGTAATACATTAGAGAAACGGTCTATTTTATAAATGTGATCACATGATAGCCAACCGTATGTTGTGTTTATTCTTGAGCAGAACAGTTTGTTGAACAGAACGTTTGCATGCCAACAAATGGCAAATGATACCAGCAACAACATGGTCACATATTTGTTGTGGGATCAGTCAGAACATGCATTTTTGTATTGCTTATAGTGCCTTTAATATACAAAGCGATCAATATTTTGCAATGTAGTGGAAAATGTGTGATTTGAGGAGGCAATTTTTAGTGAAATAGGGTATCCTGTAAACTTTCTTGGTAGTGGTGGTGGTGCTCTGAAAAGAGCTAACCCCCCCCCCCCAAAAAAAAAAAAGATAAGTAAAAAGATAAGTTTAAAGTGTGCCTTCTCTATGCACTTTGACTACATTTTCCCTGTGTAATATAGCAATGATAACTTTTCTTATCAGTAAAATACAGAATTTGCCAACCATAACTCTTAAAGTGCTCTTTTCATGGCCAGAAATCCTTCAGGGGACTTTAGAATCCTTCATATGGAACATTTTGTGCATCCATACCCTTTACTGAGCACTAGTCTTTATCTAGATATACCATCCTCCTCAAGAAATTTCTGCACATCAGTCAAACAGCAGCTTGTACATGTCTTCTTTGTATTTGGAGAGTTTGATTGCAAAATGAGTGAACTCCATTCTAATTACTGTAAAAGTGGTTTCTTTTGCGTACAGATACTTTCGCGATTTCCATCAGTGCTGACTTTTTCACGTGTGTTTAAATTTGCGGTCGGCAAAATCTGTGAATTCACAGTTGGCAAAAACTTTTATATTGCACATGAAAACCCAAACTATAATCCAATTACTGAGTATTCTTTTATTTATTAAATAGAAATTAAAATTAAATGCAGGCTTACCTGAAATTCCGTCTCTCAAGTACTTTATAACATGCTTGTAACTACATTGTGTGGTATCGCTGTGTGGGTGTTGACCATCAATGCACTCAATGCGCGGAATCTTCGTGTGTGCATGTGCACAATAGCGTTGTAACAAGCGGCGAGTCCAAAACATTTCCTTGCGTGGTTAATTTCGCAAGACTTTTCAAAACATTTTCGCGTGATGTTAAATTCGCAGTTCAACCTCAAAGCGCGAAAAGCGCGAAAATAAAACCACCGCGAAAGAAACCACTTTTACAGTAAGTTGAGGTACATGCTTTTAAAGCTGCTTAGTAATAAAGAAAGAAAAAAAAACATGGGGTATTTTTAATCAAAATTTCAAGAATATTCCTTTGCTGGAAAGGTTTTATTTTGTGCTATGTGATGATGGACATACTTTAAGATATTTTGAAATGGTGCTTAGTCCATTTTGCGATCATACGCTTTACTTGTAAGTTGATTGGTTTTTTTTTAGTTCCACTTTATGTTGAAGTGTTTATTACCTCATAAAGATGAGTTTATCTTGACCACAGTGGTACCTGCACAAAATTACCAATATTTGCATCTCACGGATGCTGTCAGACACGACTTCCCTATCACCTGAGCAGTCTTTGTGGAATTAGTGCTCCGCGCAGCAGAACCTGTTTGTACAAGACTCCATATCGGCATGCGAATATTTTAATATATTGAATTGCGAGTCGTGAGAGACATGGCCCGCTGAAGGGACTGGCCCTGTGCCCCTGTGGCTGTCTGTCTGTGAGCGCGTGTTTGGCTGGCTGTTTCAAGGCAAGATGAGCCATGTCATTGATTTTCCGCGATATATTTTTTTCCTTTTCTTCACTGCTGCTCTCGTTATGTTCCACCAGGGATTCGAAAGGTAGATTGGAATGTGGTCAGAGATTAAGATTTGCAGGAGCAACTTGAAATTTTTTTCCACTTTAATTTGTGTGTGTGTGTGCAGGAATGGAACATTGAAATTGCATATGTTTCTGTGAAAAGTAAAGCTTTTCACTTTGTCTTTATTTTTTATTCAATGAGGGCCATTTACATTCCAGACAAGTTTATGATAAACAGTTTATGTCTTCCAGATTGAACAGGATCCTGCGTGCAGAACACTCAAAATCATAATTTATCGTCTGTTGATTAGTCACAGACAGACAGACAATTAAATGTAACATACAACAACAAAAAATGTCACATGAGTGCATGCCTGAATACATACCCAAGCTATACCAAATGTTCATTAACATCATCCACCTGAACCTCCCACTACACCTACTTTTTGTTTAGATTCAAAACTAGAAATTTGTAGGTAGGCCTACAAGTTAAAGATGTATGTCCATGCCCTCTCAGTAGAAGGCCCATCTCACTGGAGAAGGGCTTGCTCCAACTGCAGTGACTAATCATTTGAGTTGTACGAAAAAAAATAAAACAAAGCTGTCTTGTGTATACCAGTTCATGGAATTCTTAGCAAATTTATGAAAGTCTTTGACCTGAATACTTAGTGAATACAGTTCCCTGTCTCCTACTTCCTGCTGTCTTTGTATTTTTTGTAAGATATCATATTATAGCTGTGTCAGGCAAGCCTGTAGAAAATCACAGGCTTGCACTGTGATTTTCTTGTATACCTTTGAAAAAAAAAAACCACCACAGAGTTTGTATTACCCTGAACACAACACTGTAAACTAGTTTTATTTAGACCTTGTAATGTTAACAATAAAATCGCCATATAGATAGTGCATTTGCTCTGAATAGTCTGTGTAAAATGTGGGGATCATCAAAACCTTGAATTAACATATTTTTTATGTTTCCTGAATGAAATTCCAAATCTTCCTTAAAGCTGGTGGGCTGAGAAAGAGAATGAGGGCATTAACAAAAATGTGTAGACAAAATGAATGGTGATATGTTTCAGTTGCTCCTGACATGAATGCCAGTTACAAGTATGTTTGAGTCATATACCCGAATGTCATTATGTTGCATATTTCGCTGCTCTCCTCCCCAATCTGCAGAGCTGAAGCTGTACAAGCAGAAGTTAAAGAAAATGGCGCAGCAGCTGAAGTACGAGGACGGCATCAAGAGTTCCCTCCAGGTCTGGCAGCAGGAGATCCTTCCAAGATGGGATGAGATGTAAGTGTCCATTCAAGGCATAATTTACCAATTGCCGATGGAACAAAACCCCAGCATTAGTGCTTTAAAATAGTTCTGAAATGTGAGTTAGGGATAGAAACAACCACTGTAAAAATTTGAATGTGTATAATTGATGGTAAGTAACTATTGTTAAATACACAAAATGTGAACAATAGTTATGATAAAAATATTTCTAGACTAAACCATCTACAGTTGTGGTTTATTGAGAAAAATACTGATCAACTCCTTATATTTGGAGCTTTATTGCAAAAATTTCATATGGTAGCATGTTTTGTGATACAACAGACCTACACATATGCATCGAATGTGATATTTTGAACATTTTCTAAATCATTGCTCCCAAAGGTAAACAGGTCCTTTAACAAAACAAAAAAAGAAAAAAAAGCACTTGAAAACTGCAGACCTCTGCCAAGCAAATGTGCTAAAAATGGCCCCATTCCCCAATGACAGAGAATCCTTCAAAACAATTCCTGGTACCAGACAGAGATCCGAATCATTATCAATATTATGTATATCTATTCCTTGTGTCATTATCAACTTTTTCTGAACACTTCATCCAAATCCTTTCAAATTATTTTGCAAATAAATGAGCAGACAAACCCTGCATTGTCTTGGAAACAAGCAAGATATGCCCAGTCTAGGGAAAGATGCATTCTGATGTCTTTTTGTTAATCATATGTGTACTTCAGCAACAATTGACATATTATGTCATTGACAGAATCTTGGTTTTGGACAGGCTTCTTTTTTGGGTGAGCATATTCGAGTAATCTGCAGAAAAAAAAAAAGTAAAAAAAAAATAGTATAGATACATGGCATGCATTTATTCACTCAGCCACATAAGTGATGTTGAGGGTATCATGAATCCACACAAGTCAACATGCATTGCATTGCATAGTTCCTGTAAGTGCCAGGAGCATTTCTCTTTTAGCAGAGGGCTCGTAGTGAGAGTGATGGCAAGGAAGGAAAACAAAAAATAAAATCTAGAAATGAATTATAGATGAGAGGAAATGAAATTCTCTTCTGAGATAGAAAAGGAGAGATGGACAAAGACATAGACATGTACAAAAGCACAGCATTCTCACATGATGTGTGTGAACATACACATACATACACTGTATACGCATATCCATGTGTATCTAAACGCTCAAACAGACAACAAAAACAAAGCAGACAAAAAAAAATTGATAGAGACCAGTGAAATTTGAGCAAAGCCGTGTACAGAGATTGGGTTATTTGCTCTCTGAACAGTGTCAATAAATCAAGTATCATATCTGGGCAATTGTGTTTAATATTTTAATCTTATTTGCTCAGGATTTCATGCAGATTTCAACTGGTAATACTATTGTCATTTAGTTTATATGAAAATTTCAGTTCCTTCTATCTAGGAGGACACACATGATTAAAACCACGTTGGAATACCTTGATCAAAATGGAAGACTATATCCATGCCCGTATTGTGCCACATGAAAGAAATCATGTCGTAAAGCGAGGCGAAAATTCCAAACGGTATGAAAGCACAAGAATGCAAAGTAAACCTCTTCCCCAGTCTGATAGATGGCAAACAGGTTTTGGCTTTTAGGTAACAGTATCCTAATAAATCACCATATTCTCTCCCTATAAGTGGGTAGAGTGGGGAATAAAACATAGTTTTACAAGCCAAGGAGCCACTGGGGGACATACTTCAGACCTGAAGTGAATGCGCAATTCAAGTATGTTCTCAGTAATGTGAAAAATGCAAGCAGCTGTATGGGTTTCACATTTAAGGACTCCGGCAAAGCGAAACCACCTGAGAAGCAATTTCAGAAAAGACTGAAACTTTTCACTGGGGACTCTTTTGAAATTGTGGAACACTACTTTTGTCACCAAGGGAGGCCCATTAGATTTTCCCCAGTTTTCTTCCTGAAATAAAGCTCTTGGCCATCAATGCCCGACATCCTTCCTACGAAACTGTCATTGACTGGTACACATTACACAGAGCCCAGACAGCAGATATGGCATGGAATGAGCTTACCTCAGGAGACGGATATGAATTTATTCCTGATGATATGATAATCAGTTTCTTTTATATGATAATATGCTTCCAACGAAGCACATGCCCCAAAATGAAAGCAAACAGCATGGGAAATATTGGGAAGACTTTTTGTCAGAGATGTTGTAAGCAGGCAATAGATATACTGAAAATTCCTTTTATCACGAAGGGAAACAATCTCAAATTTTGACGGACTAATCTGTACACCGATCCGACTTAGTCGCATGATGCCATTAATACTGTGTCCCATGCCAATGGTAAATGCATGATGGATATTGTGGCACGGTGCGGTCTGCTCGCGGGACACCACAACAATGTTATAGATACACAAATTGATCCTCAGATTAGTTTGTGTCTTTTCTTCTTCAAAAAAAAATGTCTACTTCTGTGTTGATTACTGAGAATGGTATGAAATTATAGCTGTCATTTTTTTTTTTTTTTTTGGGGGGGGTAATATATCTAGAATTGTTCTTTTCCATGTGTTCTTTTGAGAAAGATAGTGAAGAAGTGAGTATGGGTATTGTAGAACGTCAGTCAGTATAATCCACTTTCTTTGTAGACAAACAACATAAGATCTTTTGATCAAATCAATCACCATGGTCATTTGGGGGATTCAGGAATCAAACAGAAATTGCATCCAATTTGTCACCTCATCAACACACCATTTCAAAGTAATGGTGGAATAATATCCCATCTTATACTTGACTTCTGAAATAGTAAGCATGCTAGCAATGATCAATATCATGTGTTTAACTTTATCGATTCATCTGTGATCTGTGATATTTTTGGCATGTTCTGAAGGTTGTTGATGTAGTGGTAAAAGTAAAGGTCAACTTTTTTTTCAGTAAGATATCTTTAGGAAACAAAATATCCATACTAATAAAAAAGTAGATAAAATCATATCAGCTTCTTTTTTTTCCCATATATCTTCACATTTATGGGCCTTGTTATGGTTAATCTCAGTTAGGTTTTTGTCAGAAAAATTGTTGAGGCACCCCTCACATTATCATTGAAAATGCAACAAAACATGGATAGAGCGAATCAGCTACCAAGGGTATTCTAAGAAGACAGTTACCCTTTGTGACAAGAATTGAAGCTGAACTCGGGGGCATAGGTCTAGGTCCAAGGTCCCTCCTGAAGGGGGAGGATCCCTATAAAAGTAGGCGTGTAGCTTCACCAGATGACAGGTGGGTGAATGGTTAACCCTTTCTGTGCCTGGGACTTTGGACAGTGTGTACAATACTATGGGGTTTTCTGTGCCAATCAGCACTGAAAGCACACAGAGGGTTAAATCTCTTCTGCCTGCAGGGGAACATGGTGAGAACTGGGGCCTGCAGTGGGGCCTTGCAAACAACATGTTACAACTCTGTGATTCACTGCATGGGATGGCAGGGGGCTTTTTTGAATGACTAGTACTGAAAGGCTGAACAGGATTGGCTTTTACTGACGCTAAAAGCAGTGTTGTTCGTTGTGTGCATTGTGTGTGTGTGTGTGTGTATTTGTGTGTTACTGTTCCTTAGTTGGATTTTTTGTAGTTGGTTTTTTTTTGGGATAAAGACTGTGCTAAATTTCAGGCACATAAAAAAAGATTGTTTTCTTTTGCATGCTGGGACACAGAATGCTCTTGAGCTTGGCCTTCATTGTATGTGTAGTTTGAAATTGATAAAGTAAATGTCCTTCAAATTTGCTTTTATTCTTGTCTTACATTGATTAAAAATTTATAACATTTTTTCAGAAAAAGAATCTCAGTTTCAGAGAGTACAATAGCAAAGTTAACACTACTGACATCAAGAGTGCAGTAACCCTTCATATTTGAGTTTATTGCCCTTTTTAATTTTCAAGCCAGTGTGTTTCATCTAATATCTCTTTTTGAAGGATAATGAAATTGGCAGCACGTTGCATAATTGAATATTTTCCTCCGGTAATCAAACCTATACATAACAATAGCTTTCCACTTATAGGTGCCACAGACGTTTACTGCCCTGATCATTCCATGTACAGACAAGTCGAGTACGTTGGAGTAATAGCATACTGCTGTATGTGGCTTTGACGAGTGTGCTACAGTAGAATTTCTCCCTATAGGCCAACTATGAAATGACTGCACTTGTACTGTTCCTCTCAGGATAAGAAGAGTGGGGGGGGGGGGAGGGGGGGAGGGGGGAGGGGAAAGAGAGAGAGATGGAAAACTTCATGCATATGCTTAGAAATTGCACTGCAGTGGCTCTGAAATTACAAGAGGATAAGAGCATCGAAACATCAAGATGAAGAAGGATTAGAAGCCATTAGAAGATAAGACTCTGAAATAAGCCTTTTGCTCCATTCCTGTATGTGGAACACGCATATGACTGTACTACCTTGCATTATTTACATCTTTGTATAGAATTATGATAGAAATAGATCCCTTTTGGAAAAAAAAAATATTGTGAAATTTTGTATTTGATAATATAACCTTTAAACATGATTCCTTTGGTGCACTTCACATTGGAGGCATAAAGAAATACAGCAAAAGATAGAACAAAATTGAAAAACTTTTGCAAGCAACTTGACTATATATGCATGTGTTCTACATCAGCTGATGAGGTGATGTGACTACAGCATAACTTAAACAGAGAGCCAGTATACTGTCAAACCAAAAAAAAGTTTCACATGCATGAAACTCATAAATTTTGCAAAGCAGGAAAGATTCACGAAAATAAAATGCAGTGAAAACAATTCTCATCTATACACAATGCATTGAACGCCAGTGGCAATTTGCAAAAGTTTCATGCCACAAATATTTCTGGTTTTACAGTCAACAGTGGCCTTCATGATATAGGCTTCAGGTCTGTGTGTAAAAGGTACAATTTGATCATACCTGTCCCTCCCCCTCTCCTTTCCGCCCCTCTTCCCATGTGTTATGTTACCCAATATGTGCTCGACGGTCATACCCATAGGTTTCGGCGGAGGAAGATGTGTACTGCGTCTCCAAAGGTATGGTGTGTTGTGTGCTTGATAGGCACAGATACCCACTGTACCTTTGAGATCCCCAGAAATCTAATTATACGGGGTCTTGAAGAGGTGTGCTGGTTGCTGGCTATTTCCACTAAATTGATTGGCATGAGACATGTCTGAAAAATTCAAACCAGCATGAGAGACAGACAGACAGACAGACAGACGGAGAGAGAGAGGGGAAGAAAGGGAGAGATGCATGCATAGATAAATGATAGAAAGACAGATGAATACTGTAGAAGCTGTTATTTTCCAAAGGTACATTTTTCGCAAACTGCGCAAATCACTGTTGGGACAGTGAATTTAGCACCTGGCAAAAATATTGCCTTATGCTGGGTATGTGCTAGTATATCTGTGCACTTATGACATCCTCAGTGTAAAATTGCGAAAACAAAATCTTGCAAAAAATATATATGACCTCCTCATTCGCAAAATAGCTATACATGAAAATAGCAGCTTTTATGGTAGACATACACACAGACTGATAGAAAGAAAGGGTGTTAGGGGAGTTTAGGATTGTTGTAAAAATTTCCAGTAGCCTTGCCAGTGTTATATAGATCAAGATAATACGGATTATGGGAGATTATGTTAAAATGAGGCATATCTACATATTAAAGACATAATTTACCATTTGCAGATGAAATAAAAATCCAGCATTAGTGCTCAAAATAGTTCGTAAAATGTGAGTTAGAGATAGAAACAACCAATGTAAAAATTTGAATTAGTATAATCAATGTTAAGTATTGTTAGATATACAAAATGTGAACAGTGGTTATAATAAAAATGTGTCCAGACTAAACCGTCTACAGTTATGGTTTATTGAGAAAAATAGTGATATCTCCTTATATTTTAGGTTTTATTGCAAGCAAATATATGGTAGGATGTTTTGTGATGCAACTGACCTACACATTTGCATCAGATGTGATATCTTGAACATTTTTTGAATCACTGCTCCCAATGGTAAACAGGACCTTTAAAGACAAAAAAGACACTTTGTGTTACATTTGCCTAAATATTTTTTTATAAGATTTAAAAAGAATTGACAAGCTTTTGACAAACCTTTGCAGGTAGTTTTGCATCCAAGACATTGCAGTCATTTATCTGTGGCAGTTGCTTTGAAACAACCATAAAGTCCTTATAAATTGCCTTACCAACATTGAAATGGCCATTTGGTGATCATTTACCCACATTCATTGAATTCTAAATGAGCTCTCATGCTTCAGTTCCACTCATTCATATTATAGTAATCTTCATAGATTTGACACTGGTTGAAATATTACCCTGAGATAAGTCTCACTCTATGATACTATAAACCCATAATGAAAACCCAAATCTCTTGTCATAATGCTCTGATGACTGTCAAAATTTTAATGGTGCAACATGCTCTTTGTGTTGGCTGCTGTTTATCATATTTTCTCTAACTTGAGCCATTCTCAATCACTAATATTACACAAATCATTTCTATGATTGCCTGAAGATCTCCTCGTTTGTTGGGCATGCACTGCACCTGTACGAGGTAATGAATCATTCTGTGCACTTGCTGCAGATGTGCAGCCGGTTAGAATTCATGCGCAGGACAGGTAAACAAATCCGTGCCTTGATGCACATGCCTAAAGTAAGAAATCCTGCTAGTCGACAGGAATTATGTCATGTCATCTGAGCCAATTCATGCTTCAAAGCCCCCTTTCAGTAACTCATGCATTTCTGGCCAGCTCCTGGCCCGAGCTAATTTGGCCCGTGCCAAGCAGTAAAAATTGCGTTCCGTAACTACAGCAGAGCCGCGCTACTTTTACGATGACCCATTCACGAACTCGGCCACGTAAGGGATAACTACCATGGTAACTGAACACGTCATGGACAGAGCGGAAGTGCATTTTTGCGTGATATTTGATGTGCATGCCTCGTGCTTATGAGCTGAGCAGCGTAAGCTGTGACCTTTGACCGTGAAAGGAATTTTGGCCCGCGCCTGGCGCTGCTATCGTTCATAAACTCTTCGATCAGCGCCAGGCCCGTGCCTGGTCCGCACCTGGTGCTAGCTGCAGCAGCGCCAAAATAGCCCACTCCTGGCCATCCTCCTGGCGCGGGCCACTTTGGCCCGACCCATTCATAAACTCAAAATTTTACGACTTAGCCTGCGCCTGGCCCGCGCCAGAGAGTTACTGAAAGGGGTATTACTCGCAAGGAATGTAAAATTGCCAGATATCCCACGAGCAAAATCTTATTGGTTTTTTGTTGATTTTTGTTTTTTTTTTTGTTGTTACAGGCTTTTTGTGTGTTTGTCCACATTGGTAATATGTGAGCAAAATTTCTTCAAGTTTGTGACCTTTAATGTGATACCTTGCATGTGTGAATGGCCTGTGTGATTTAACGGCCAACCTGTGTTCTTTGGCCTCTGCAATGTAATGACCAACCTGTGCTCTTGTAGTGTACCTTGATCAATAGATAAAAAACGCATTGTGTTGCAAACGCATATTAAAGGTATTGTTCACAAATGGGAGCAGGGATTTAAAAAATGCTCGAGTTATTACATTTGATGCATATGTGTATCACAAAACATCCTACCATATAAAAATTTCACAATAAAGCCTAAAATGTAAGTAGATATTGCTGCTTTTCTCAATAAACCATAACTGTATGCTGTGTATTCTAGAAAAAATTTTATAATTGTTGTTCACATTTTGTATATTCAACCATACTTAACATTGATTATACTGATTAACGATTTCAATACATGTATTAGTTGTTTCTATCCCTAACTCACAATTTAGAACTATTTTGAAGCAATAAAGCTGGGTTTTTGTTTCATCTGCAAATTGTAATTGATGTCTTTAAGTTAACATCCCCGAAATATACACATGTACTCATTACTCGTTCTTGAATTATAGATGCATTGGTTTTTTGCATGTTAAGAATTGCAAACTGTTCGGCCCATTTCTATTCACTTTATGTTGTGTGTATTTGTAAACTTGTGGAATTTTTAGTTTATTTGGATTTCTTGAATGAATCTGCACTCAGGGTTTTCATTTTTATGTCGTTGCCATGTCAATAGCTCAATATTAAAGGCTACTGTGCAATGTATTTACATGGGTCCTCTCATAAATAGGCCTACTTGCCACTTGGATTCAATTCCACCTACACTTCTGAAACATGTATCAAAGCACAAATGAATTGTGTACGGTGGTATCAATTCAGGTTGATAACAATTCTTGTATTTAAAGCACTGTTTGTTTGCCTGCTTTGCTTGTGCATTTTGTTGTTGTTGTTGATAGGACCAGTTCTTCATTGTATAACAATTGCCAATTGCCTAAAAATATTTGACAAATAAGAATTGATGTGCACACTTCCATGCACGGGTGAACAATGCATATGACGGAATTCAGTTATCTAAACGACTGGGCATAAAAGCAGTGAGCAAAGGTCAATACACCCACCAGACATTGTGATAAACTTTGGGAATTGGGAATGATTGTTCAAAATGCTTTGCAAGGTGATGAGTCACAGAAAGGGAAAAAATCTTAAAGCTATGCACCAGTAAAAGGGAGAAGAAAAAACCCCTCTGAAAGGGATGGTTTAGTTTTGGTTGAGATAGGGGATTCAGATTTTAACCTCTTGGCAGATCCTTAGAAACCATATGATCTGATAAAGAGCATACAATTCTAAGAGGAATTCAAAGTTTTTTAGGTGACAATCGGTTTTGAAACGGCTGAGATATCCAAAAAAAAAATTAAATCAAAGTGGTCATAATAAAAGGTGGGTCCCACCTTTTATTAGGACCTTTAGTTTTTAATATTTCAGCCATTTCAAAACCAATTTTCATCAAATAAATTTTATTTCCTCTCAGAATTGTTTGATTTTTGTATTTCATAAGAAGTCTCTTATTTCATATCTCACAGAAAAGCTGGGAACCTGAATCCCCATCTCAACCCAAACTACACCATTCCTTTAAAGTCTTGCTCCAGAAAGAGGCAAACTGCCTTTCTGTGGTGTAACTACTCTGGGTAACATGTTTTGAACACTTTCAGAATACCATTGTCATTTCAATGATAAATTTAACTTTGAGAGAAACAGTCATAATTGATTTTTTAATAAAGATTTGATTGATCAGACAGTGGATATGAACCTCTATTTTGTACTAATCATCTGGAAAATTAACTCTGAGGAAATGCTTTTTGAAGGAGGTAGTTTGTGCTGATTGAAATTTTCCAAGAATGTTCTAGCAAAATTTCAAGCCAGAAATTTCCATTTCTGAAGAGGAATGTTTCTTTTTTATTTTTCTTTTAATGTGCTTTGCTGGAAATTTCTTGCAATAATTGCAGTACAAATGATGCGATAGATTTTCTTTAGGGAAGGTGTAACCTTTGAGATCACTACGCTTTGTTTTCACTGCACAGTAGTGTTTCCTCATCCTGGTGTATATTCTGTACCTGAAACCTCTCATTTTTGTCAAGTTCCATGAAACTTCAATCAAAGATTGGATGCAGGCAATTGTTTAAAACAAAAATTGATCACATTAATCTCGAAGAAACCTAATTTCCAGAAGAATGTGAACTCTACAGTGCAAATACAGCTTGAAAGTTTATTGTTAAAAGTGACAAAAGAGGGTGTTTTTCTTTCTTCTTTTTTAGATTTTTTTTGGAAAAGTGTTTATGGTCAACGTGCAGTTGGCAACTGAGAAAGAAACCAGTAACAATAAACCATCAGACAAAAGAGTTAAAGAATGTGAAATTGGTCCCCCCTTCTTTTTCTCTTTTAGCTTTAATAGCAAAGCAACATAGTTTGATTACAGTGCTGCTTAGCTATGTATGGTGTATTTCCTAGTTCCCACATAAATGTTTATGTATCCATTGATTTTTTTTTTTTTTGGTTGTTGTTGGCAAAATGCCTCCAGGAATGTGATAAAATTTTCCACATAATATCGGATGGAGGGAAATAAATGTGATTAGATTTAGTGGTTAAAAGAATGGTTAAAGCATTTCTATGTGGTCTAAACTAGACGCACTGAAATGTAAGTATGCAGTGCAGTTCTCACGTATACAGTTAGAGCATATCAGGAGTAGATTTTATAGTTGTCAAAGGTCAAGGTTAAATATCGTAATGAAGAACTGTTGAGTCAGTTTCTCCAGAAATGTGGAACATGGATAGAATGTTACACTATGATTAGACACTAAAATTTTATCAGTGGATAAAAATCTTTGCAGAGCATACAACAACATGCTCTCTTTAAAAAGCAAGCCCTCTCCATGCTCAAGTTGACTGTAAACTGAGTGTGAATCGAGCCGAATGAACAGTCATGGTTTCAGCAGAAGTACCGATCCAACGATTGGACAAAAGTATGAATTGTATTGCATTTTCACATGATTATGCAATACAGTGATATAATAGGTGACCCAGGTGATGATGTCATTGCCTCACAACTTTCCATAGGTTTGAAGATAAGATCATGACTATTACACTCCCTTTCTCTGTATGAAATAAAATCTGCTGAGAAATCTTGACTTGAAGTCATTTTATATTGCTAGACTATTCTTTCATACGACAGACATGTGTAACGATTCCTCTCAAAGGGTGTGTACAGTTCTGGTGGAGGTGAGGATTTAGCTTTTAACATTTTGCAAATATTCAGAAACCACTCTATGAGATGTCAAAGAGCATGCAATTCTAAGGGGTATCAAAAGTTAATTTGATGAAAATCGGTTTTGAAATGGCTGAGATATCCAAAAACAAGGTGAAACAAAGAGATCCTAATAAAAGGTGTGGCCTGTCGCCTTTCATTATAATCACTTTTTTTTTTAATATCTCAGCCACTTGGAGACCAATTTTCATCATATCAACGTTGAATCCTTCTTAAAATTACATGCTCTTTCATATTTCATAAGAGGTTTCTCGTTATCTCACTTAGGAATGTTATAAACCTGAATCCCCACCTCAACCAGTACTGTACAGTCCCTTTAGATATTGAATTCATTCAGAAAAGGATACTGGAGATTTGTTTGCATCCCAATTAAAGGCTCTTAAAACAATTATGATAATATCATCATTGCAGCCGAATGCACATATGTGATTATGAGAGATGTCCCCTTTCATAAACATGCATAAAACATTAAGAAATTCATAACATTTTTAATTTCATCAAATTTTGATGAAGCATTTATCTTTTTGATGACATTAATTTGTTTGACATAACGCTCATTGCTTTGTTTGAGTCAAATTCAAAACAGAATTCTGTAAGTTCTAAAAATGCAGCAGTTTTTTTTTTTTTTTCAGAACCATACTGGTTGCCGACATTTACATATTCGTACACATGAAGCATCCCTTTACTTCCCCAAATGATTGTGATGTCATGTGATCTCCACCTTTGGCTTCACAGCTACTCGGACTATGTATGACTCATGCCTACTCTTGGATGTTGCTATGTTTCCGTTATGCCCTTTGGTAAATCATCTAGTTAGTTCCTGTTATATTTTTACCTTTAGCCTTACGCGAGTTCAATTGATGTAGTTCTAAATAGTCCTGACCTAATCCCACAACTTGGCAACAGGTAATGATGATGAAGTTGGTGATAGCAATAATGATGAAAGCAGTCATAATTATAGTGATGAAGATACAAGTGATGATTGTAATGATCATGTTGAAGCAGGACTTTTCTAAAGCACTTAATGCAGTGTTTTGAGGCAGTAACATTAAATCACTTTAAGGAAAAAAAATTGTACATAAAATTGGATTGAATTAAACAGATTTAAATGATTTAGGGAGAGTAAAAAAAGATGATAGACACATGTCAAATTTGTTGACATTCTCAAGGCGATTGCAGGAGTGACAATTTTGCATGGAATTAGGCATGATTGTGGTGTATTTATCATGTTGATTGCGCAGACTGCTGTGATATCTCTTGCAGGGGCGGGGAGCCAAATCCCTACCAGTCTTCTTGGAGGGGTTTATAATGGCATTACTCGTCATTGGTGAGCTAAGGGTCTGTTGCAGAGATGGGATGGAGATCATGTCTGATGGAATTCTGTGCATCGAGTGATATTAAGTGATGACTCACAGCAATGCTATGTGTGTGCATTTTTTTTTTCTCCAAGGACACATGTAGACCATAATGAATGTTGAAGTGAGGCTATCAAAGCCTTAATAAATGTTTGGAAACCCTCCAGATGGAAAAAAAAACAAAGAGATTCTTGTAAAACTTTCCTCCTTTCTACATGCTTTGATACATGACAGAAGTAGGCCTACTTCTGTTTCAATCATGCATACAATTGACACTTGTCATAATGAAAATGAAAAGATACTGTTTTAGAATGTTGATGATCTTGTCATATATGTACTTCATTTATCTGAAAATAATTTAGTATATTATGTATATCCTTAGTACTCAGATCCTTGCTGGCACTGTATGAGCTTCAGCAGGGAGGTGAGATGAAATCTCACCTCCCTGGCTTCATCCAGCGACTTTTGTTGTTTTCAGTTCAAATGCATTTTCTCCTTTTTTTTCCTGTTAAACAGGAAAGTGTTGCAAACAAAACTCTTCCAGCTTTCCTTTGAATGAATATTTCTGTCAATGAACTGTGTATAATGGGGCTTGAATGAGTCTAGCATGATGCTTTAACCTTACCACATTAATGTAGCAAGTATTATAAAGGAGATGGATGCTATCTAAAGTCCTGATAATCATTAGCCTATACTTGGGTCATGATTTCATGTCATAACAGTAAACATGGAATGTTCTCTGAGTTAGCTTAGGACAACTGTAGACAAGTTGAAACTTTATCTCTATGACACATGCAATCACACACAACAATGTGTCGGACACAGCGCTTGATATTTCTACAATGGGTCTTCAAAGATGTTACTTTTAAGACCATTAGGTAGTCCAAATAGTAAAGAAAAAATGCTTGGCCACTACAGTAAAGTTGTAGGTAGGTACTGCACATGGTCATTGTAGTTGTTTTTATTTGTTTCAACCGAGAAGAGCATGATATAGCATCATACTTTTGATAGTGTTATAATGAGAAGAAAGAAATGTACTAAATGCAACCAGCTTTCATAGATATTCAATATGTGGCTTTACCATACAATTCACCAATAAGTATAAAGTGGTTCATGTCTAATCCAGCGGCGGTAATTGCCAGTGTTACAGAGGAAGATTTCTCTCATATTGAATTCATCTCTCATATTGAATTCATCTGGGCCCTTAACAGGGAACTCCCATGTTGATCAATAGGGAAATCCCCCAAGTAGGCTAGGGGATAACTTGAATTGAAGTATGTATCATATATGTGTGTGCCCTCCCGATGCCTACCGAGGTGTGTCTCTTAAAGGGTCCCTGCAATCCAAATGTATGTTGACATTTATTTAGGCCTTTTGGTCTGTACATAACCAGCAATATGCATCATATATTCATAAACATTTTATTTATTCATTTTTTTTTGTTAACCCGCTAAAGGGATGGTATAGTTTTGGTTGAGATGGGGGCTTTATGTTACTTTCCAGCTTTTGTTTTTGTTTTTGTAAGATAATGAGAAACCTCTTATGAAATATGAAAGAGCGTATAATTCAGAGAGGAATTCAAAGTTTATCTTATGAAAATTCAATTTGAAATGGCTGAGAAATCCTAAACAAAGCAATCCTAATAAAAGGTCGAACCCACCTTTAATTAGGGTTGGTTTGTTTTACTTTGTTTCTGGATATCTCTGCCATTTCAAAACTGATTTTCATCAAGTAAACTGTGAATGCCCCTTAGAATTGTATGCTCTTTGACATTTCATAAAGTAGTTTCTAAGTATCTCTCAAAACATTGAAAGCTGAATCCTCATCCCAACCAATACTATACCATCCCTTTAAACCCCACCTTTAAAAAAAAAAAAAAATCTGCCAATTCATCTTGTCAACTTTATTCATATTCCAGCTGTGATATCATCCTTTTGTTACACTTGAGCGAGCAATAGACACAATTATGTGCCTTACCATTCATTGCTATTACTACGTGCACTTGCAACAGCATCACATGTTCTTCTTTATGCAATTTGTTTCTGACAAATTTTTGATGTAACAGTGAATGGTAAGGCACATTTCATTATGCTAGAAAGGTGAAAATATATTGAATTTCCTATATATTTTCTTATTATCATTGTCCCCACATGACACCACAAAGTCTTATAGCCTTCTCATCCAGAGATGGCAGCACTAAAGCTTTAAAAATTTTAACTCTTTTCTTAACTGATTGTATGATTTTTGTCAAACTTTAAATGTTTTTTTTTTCTGATATTGCTACATTTCCTCAATTCAAGTAGTAGATACAGTTTTAGGTTTCATTCTCCTTTAAGAAAGAAGGCACACTGAAACTGTAAAAACCAAAGGACAGGTTGTGTTTCTCCTGTGTATTGACAACATGATTTCCGCCAAGTTCTCTGCCCATGCGACATGGACTTCCTTCCCTGAACTATGGCAAATGTGCACATGCATAAAGCTCAAGGGCATATATGCACGGTGCATCATATTCCTGTGGAAAGGGGAGTTCTATAAAAGTGGACATTTTCACATGAATAATTTTTTGTGCTCGGCCAGGTGAGATGAATTGCGTGTGTGTTTTGATTTGGTATAATCAAAACAATAAGTATTGTTGCATATAACGGGCAAAAATATTTGCATGCTTTTATTTTTTCACTAGTTTCTGGTGACATGAAACATAAAAATGTCCACACCACAAAAAATGTCCACTTTTACAGTATCCCAGATCAATATCTTCCTGGCATGTGATATAGTGCTTTTCCATCTGATTGGCACTAGGATGGAATTTTGTTTCATACCAGAATTTAACATGTTTTTATCTCCTTCACTTCTCGGTCACAGGTAGAATACTTTGGTCAATCAGGGGGCATGTTTTTTTATTGTTTGTGTGTTTGCATCCTCAGCTGAATTTTTGAAGATTGTAGATTTTTCAAATGTTATGCAGTAAGGGACATCCATCATAAAATGGATAGGAAGTGTGGATGCAGTATACTTTTTATAGCTTTTGTGGATTTTTTTGTGTACATACCAAGAGTAAAATAAGTATCTTTTCTTTTTTTTTTTAGATTGCAGAGCTTCCAAATAATAATCATCCACCTCAGCCTGGAATAAATATGAATTTGAAAGGCCAAGTATCTCTGGCCATGGACAAGGATGTGATGGCTACCCTCATTCTTCTACCCATTAGTATTGATGAGATAGACTATGGGCTACAAGCTTTGAGAAGAGAACATTTTAATTTTTTTTTTTTTGTGTGGGGGTGGATCAGTTGTAGATGATAGGTTTATTGTTTTTTAAGTCACAATGATGTGTCATTAGAATTTAGGGTTTTCAACTGAATACAAATATCTGGATGTCATGCTGTAATAGGCAAGTGCAGCAGCACAGAGGGAAGGATCCGAGATGAAAATAGAGACATGTTTGGATACAATAAAAAAACATGGGGAGTGAAATAATCAGCAGAGAGGTGCACAATATAATGCCTGAAGGAGTGAGACAGTTGTGTGAAAAAGATGAACTTTTTACCTCTGTTGATGTACATGAAAAATTCACATGGCAAACCTGTGTAGCATTCTGCTGTTTGCTGTTATGATCGCTATATATCTGATCTCCTTTTGCTTGTATGTATTTGTCTGACCTATTTTGACTCCAATCTCTTGATATTTTGAAATGCTAACCTTGATCTAGACTGTACCCTTCACCTTGAACAGTGTCATTATTGCTGCATAGCATGATATATCTGCATGAAAGATAGACTAACAGAAAGGAAAAAAGAAGGGACAAAGGTTTATAGCAATTAAGTCATGCAATGTGCCACTGTGCCACACCCATTTTGAGAGACAGGGCAATTAGAGAGAAAGAGTGATATCTAACAACTGACTCTAACCCCTTGAGGACAGACAGATTTTGTTACAACACGCATTTCCCATAGACACCTGCCCAAGTATACTCGGGACTCGTTCTCAACGGTTAAGGGGAAAGTTCATTTTTATGTTATGTTGCTTTGTATGTCTGTGTCCAAATATTTGATAAAAATGAAAATTAGTGAAATTGTGTGTATAAAAAAAAAATAGAGAGCTGCTGAACACCTACATCACAAAGAGTTGCCTATTTGTCTAACTCTTTAAACTGTAATAGGTCATAACTTAGTTTGTGTGTCTGATTTTTTTCCCAAATTTTCACCGATCTATTTCCCTGATTTTCTCTTTTCATACAAAACAACATAGTATCAGGGTGAAATTAGTAGTACCTGGAGAATGTGAATGAACCTTGGAAGGTTTAAGTTTCTTCCCTCGCTTCTATTTCATCTCTAGATGGATTCCAATCCATCTTTGTGTCACTTGGACAGAGGTACTGGTAGTCACAATTGCACAGAGAGTAATTTCTATCTCCTGTGAGGAGCCACATAGAGTTAAAGGGATCATATAGTTTTGGTTGAGACCTAACTTCAGGTTTTTAACATTTTTTGTTGAAATAATGAGAAACCTCTTATGAAACATGAAAGAGCATGTAATCCAAGTAGGGATTCAACATTGGTTTTTTTTTTTTATAATGAAAATTGGTTTTGAAATGGTTGAGATATATCCAAAACAAAGCCATCCTAATAAAAGGTGGGACCCACCTTTCATTAGGATTGCTTTGTTTTTCGATGTTTCAGCCATTCCAAAACTGATTTTCATCTTATAATCTTTGAATTCCTCTCAGAAAGGTATGCTCTATATTATTTCATAAGGGGTTTCTTGGCATCTCACAAAAAGTTCAAAGCCCAATCCTCATCTCCGCCAATACTATACCATCCCATTAAAGGCCCCAGTGAAAATTTTCACCACAAGTTTAGATTACAGTACTTTTCTTCCGAGAGAGACTGATGTCTTGACATTGGTCTGATTGGTTCACTGCACAGCTTTCAATACAACATTGGCTGTGGGAACCAGTACGAACTGAGCAAAGTTGCAAAGGAATTGCCAGAGGCAGTGTATGCTGTGAACTACCGACATGGATGTATGTTTATATCTGGCGTGTGTGGTGTGCATATATGTATGTGTGTGAGTGTGTGTGTGTGTGAGAAAAGGGTCAAGGTATTGTGTGTACAATTTCTTACAACAATTTACTCCTAGTTCTAAATGATATTCGTGATGGAAATTCAATTGTTTCCTTATGTTGTAGTTTCAAAGCAGTGTTCTTGTACCACAACCTCCCTTCACACATTTTTACAGAATAGGCATCATGCCATGCTATTGTGAAACTGGATCAAGTCTTCACTACATGTTTCCTTTGTGGTTTTCCAAAGTTTTACACAGACTGTGGGCCATATGCAGTGAAGGCATGCGAGTTCCTATTCGTGCGAATTTCCCACGTGATGAGATATTGCCTCCTTCCTGTAGTAAATGACATCACGTGAATGGCGGGAATGGGTGTCCATTCATGTTGTGATACCAACTAATAACTTTTCTCCCCCCCCCCTTTCTCTTTTGTAAAATCTCTTTCTTTGTTCTTCTGTGTATCCATTTCTCTTTTCCCCCTCCCCTGTCTGTCTGTCTGTCTATCTGTCTGTCTGTCTCTGACATACAGGAAGAAGCAGAAGAAGACAAGAGAGCTGTGGTGGCAGGGGATTCCCCCCAGTGTCAGGGGTCGTGTCTGGATGCTGGCCATCAAGAATGAACTCAACATAACTCATGGTGAGCTTCGCTATGAACTCAGTGTACTTATCACAATGAACCAGATGTAGGTAACTCCAGGGGGATATTTCACAGAGAATTCAAAGTTAAGATCAACTTAAGATTACAGGGTGCTATGTTTGTCTTCAATGGTATTCTAACTTCTTACTTAAAGTGAAAAATAAGGAGACTTTTCCATGCAGCCATTAGTATACAAAATAAAATAAGTGACAAAGTAATTTTCTGTAAATTTCGATAGCAATTTGAAGTGGATTCTGAAAACCTTACATCGAACTGGGCAGGAGAACCCAGGGCATACCGTAATTTTTAGTTGATGTTAACTTTTAAGAAAACTTTTAAGAAACATGCTTCCAATGTTGTATGATTGCCATGTTGTTACTACCCGAATTAAGTTAGTGTTAGTGTTAGTGTTTGCAGCTGTTGTTATATTCAGGATATTAATAAGATATGTACACACCTACCTCTCATGACATCAAGAAACACAGGAACGCAAGGAATTTACATCCATCGATGAAAACAAGTCAGTCTATTTGAAGCCTCTTGTGACAAGAATGTGATGCACAGTAGAGTATGATATGATAGTACCTGCACAATATAAATGTCCCTTATTGTTAATCATTATTAAGAAACATATACAAACATTTTTGTAGTCTCTTTTTTTTATCACCATTTGGCACATACATGTATCAGTAAACCCACTGTCACGATATCAATGCGAGACCCTCTAGCCATTCTTCAGTTTTGGAACGTGTTTCGTGTCATTTTATCAAGTATTCCCCTTCACGAGCTTCCATTCATCCTGTTAATTGCTGAGTTCGGAATGGGACCACTTTGAAAGATTGGTGACAGGAGATAGATATCTTGACACTCGCTGTGATCAGAGAGTAGAGAACGCCCCACAATCCTCAGAAGATGTTGAAGAATAGAGAAGGTCCATGCCTGTGTAGGTGGAAACAAAACCCAGCTCGCATCCAATTTGTGCTAAGTGAAAAGTGTCGGCTGAACCTTGAAGATTTGAAACTATATTTCTTGTTCCATGTCATTTCCTGTTTCATTTTGGCAAAACGGGATGTTGTTTTTTCTTGAAAACAGACAAACAATGGGAAGTGTTCAAACTTTCAATTGGAAATTGGTACAGGAAAACACAAAGCCTGTTTGAAGAGTCCTACAATTTCCCATACTGGCGTGCTCTGAAAAGTAACACATCTGTGACATATTTTTTCCTGTAGGAAATGTTTTTGTGAATGTAGTCATCTGTACATTTTCTCAATTAGTTAAGTGAATATATTGGAAGGTTCACTCCAGACTTGTCTTCAAATAGGCAGTAGTCCCAAACAACTGATAATGCTCCCTCCCTTCATCAGCATTTGAAGTAAGACAAAATCCCCATGAAATCAAATCATCTTCGGGTGTCCTCCCCTCCCACCCCCCTTATTCTTTTTATGAGATACCTTTCGACCTCACTTATCCAGTGTTTGGCATACATACATTATACAGACAGGTTCATCACAGAGGACGGCAAGTGCTGTTTATTCCTCTTTTTCTATTTGTATTTACTGTAAACGTCCATGTTTTAACACAATTAAATTTTCGTGCTGAGCCGCTCGAAAACATATTGGAGGGTTCTTGAATTCACGCAGCACAATTGTCAACCCATTCAAAATGTGCAGAGAAAATTATATTGTGAAGATATTTTCGCTAGTTTTAGAATTCACGCTAGCCAAAAGTAGTGCGAATTTCACAAAAATTAATGCACTGCGAAAATTTGTGCATTTACAATACTTTCTTTGTTTTGATGCTGATGTGTCATGAAATGGGGAGGTAAAGAATGAGCACTGTGAGGTATGAACTCTGCACCAATCCCCAAACCCACCCATCCCCTCCCCCAGGCATTTCACCCATGTCCTGTTGGCTTTGATGAAGATCTCTACAAACTGGTTGCGATGCTTGTGACGGGGCAGACAAACGAGGCAAGGCGATCGTCACACGACCTTATCACGTCTAATGCCCCGCCAAACATCAGATGGCCGGCTAGCCACCCCCTTGTTACATAATGCGAGCAAATACCCATAAAGGTCATGTGATAGATATGGGGTTGTTCAATACCTAAAAGCCCAATAGATTTAAGTTGCACGTGTCACGAGCTTACGTCAAGTGTGGCAAATCGTCAGAATGAAAACCAGTGTGACATTTCTGATGTTAGAGCAGAGCAGCATTGTTACTGTAAATATGTCCTTCACAGCAGTGACAAAACAAAACAAAAACATATTTCAACCAGGCCATGTAAACTATTCTTCCATGTCATAACTACGTAAGATTACAGCTACTGAACCTACATGTATAGTATTTTCAACAGCATCTTCATATCTTGTGCTTTAATAATGAAATCTTTGAGGGTTTTAACAATGTTTGTAAGCAGTAGACAGGAGGACAAGTAATGCAAGTAAAAGGAAAGAGTAACCAAAAACCCAGAGGAAAAAAAAATATCATTTTCAAAAGCATATTTTGAGGAAAACAAACTACTGAGTAGCATGCAACCAAAGTGGTCATGAAGAATATGGCTATGAATGATATGGTAGTGAATCTGATGTACAATTAACTCTGCTGAAATTGAATTTTATGAAACTGGGAGAAAAAAATGGACTAAGAAAAATTTGACTCATGCTTGGTGAAAAACAAAAGAAAAAGGAAGAAGTCCTGGGAGAGATGTTTGACTTAAGGCGATATACACAAATCATGCGACTTTGACTTTATGCAGAGTCTACATCTCTATAAAGAGGTTAGAAGATATGGATGGACAGAAGGTAAAACAAATGTATTTCTCATCTGACAGTGTTTTCTATGACTTTTCTCTCTAATTACAATATGATATGGCCTCCAGCACAGAGAGGTTACTATATAATCAGTGCACTCAGAAAACTAGGGGAAATTTAGTGTGTTTGTACAGTTGTCCTGTTTTCTCCAGATGCTCATGCAGTCCATCCTGAATCAATTTGTCTCCAAAAGTTCATGGAATATCCTACCAATTAATGGATTGTCATTACCTGCAAGCTACTGTCTGTGACACAGCAACAAGGTTGTTTTCTTCTAACTCTCATTTTTTTTTTCCACAAGATGAAAGTTAGTTTTCTAAAAAGGTTGATGCAAGAATATCCTGTTAATGTTCCAACTGAAAAAGAAAAACAAATGACACAGAAAAAAATCCAGCTTAATTTCAAAAGTCAAAGAAGGAGGGGGGGGGATGTATGGGAATGTATGGCCATTGTATTAAGTTCCCCTAGGTAGGATTTTTTTCCAAAAAATATTCTCGGTGTTCACACAGCTTCTTGTCCAGAGAATGATGATAGAAGGATAATGTTGTAGAATTTTAGCTTGATAATAACTATGACTGCAGACTCTTCTGATGTTTTCGATACCAATTGACTGATCCTAGGTTTGAATGGATACATCTCCAAACTATGAACCATGCAGAGTGAATTCATCTAGTTGCTGCTCTGCCTGCATGTTTGTGTCTTTTTATGTGCTTTGTAAATTGCTCTGTTCTCAACTAATCAATGTTCTCATTTTATTTCTGTACAGAATTGTTTGAAATCTTCCTTCTCCGTGCCAAAGACAGAATCAGGATGTGCAGTGAGAGTGAATCAGAAGGGGGCGGCCTCGAGGAGAGTAAGTGTCCCAACACCAGACGTTTCTTCCAAATGTGACCCTGCATCACAAAACGAACACAAAGTCGCCAGACATGAAATTTTAGTTGAGAGCATGTTCTGAAAGAGCAGACTTTAAGCTTGAAAATGATGTATAACTCAAATCAAATGACTCTCCTAACCTATCTAGATATTGGAAAGAAAGCACACACTTGGGAAAAGTGTGAACTGAGAAAAAGAGGCTCTGAAGTACAGTGTCTATTCAAGCGCTAAATTTTTACCAAGCCGTGCTGGCTGTGCGATGAATGGGACACAAAACAGGATGTAAACCACCAGAGTAACAACAATGAAGGGATTATCAGATTAAACTGAAAATGAGCATGCCTTATTAACATATTCTGTCCATAATTAATGCCAACTTTCAAAGCAGTAGCATCATCCTTTCAAAAGTTATTAGAGTTGAAAGTGAAGAGTGTGTACAAGGTTTTTAAGAAATGAAAAGGGGACTCTAAAGGCACACCTAATCACACTATTCTACCAAAAAACTGTTAGAGATAAACTGCTAAAAAACACACTTTCCTGCCCGTTTGATGATCCCAAATTTTAGCATAATGTTGAAGAAGACTTGCTCTTTCAGAAAATATGAAAAAGTCAAGATCGGCTAGGTTGACCCATTTCACCTATTTTCAGTCCTCACACAAAATCAGTGTGTGCGACTTTTTGTTCGTTTTGTGATGCACGGTCACAAATATCTTTAATCCATTTCAGCTCGGGACATGTAGTTATAGTCACATAACTTTGCCGGGGTCATCTACACAACAAGTAGTCATGCAGCCCACTCCCTCAATATTATTTCAAAATAAACAGTCGACTGCTTTGAGATTTAAATGTTTTGATCTCTAACTAGTCAGTTATACAACTAGTTAGTCATGCTCTGTCAGTATAGTTGAATACCTCAGGCAAGATTTCCACTTCTGCAGGGTGAGTCAGAAAAAAACCCCAACAACAGTCAAATGTCAAAATTTGTTTTAATCTTCACCAGCCACTTCATGCAAGGGAGATTTTGCAGTCTTCTATTTATTGTCTGTTATTCAGTCATGCATGCAAAGATCAAAATAAGAAAGGTAACAAAATTACTGGGAGGATAACTCTACCAAGACACATGAAACCCACAATGAGATGTTCATACTTCAATCAAGACAACTTCAAAATGATAGGACTTTTTTTTTTGAACTCACCATGTATAATGTTTTTATCAACTTTACCAAAGAGGAGCTATTATGGCTGTGGATGTGTAAGATTACAGATTGTTGGTCATAAGGGTCCTGGTTCGAGTCTCCTGGCAGCAGTGGTTGTTATCCTAGGAAAGGCACTTTCTCCTTTGCTGCCTAGTCCTCCGGAGGGGACTAAAAGTTGTTTTTCTTGTGGTTGCTTACTTGCAAGTACTCATTGCTTACTTAGCAGCCACCTGAAGCAAGTTATGATTCAATATATCTGTATTCAATTTATCTTTATGACAGTGGTGAAGTGTCACAATCCCACGCAATCAACATTACCTCAGGGCAAGTGATTAATTTCCAGACAATTTCAGTATTGTGATCTTGTCAAACAGTTTTATTTTTTGAAACTTGGATGTTGCCCACAGTTATATATGACTGTAATTTTGAGTTCCCATCCAATATTATACAGATATTACCTGTTTAGAGGTGTGACATATCACTTGATATCCCCACGGGACTTATGTATTTCCCTAAGAGATTGTATTTTCCCGAAGCATGCAGGTCGAGGGAAAATATTGTCGGGGGGGGGGGGGGGGGAGGTTGTCAAGCATTATGTTACAGTGATGGACAGGGCAATATTTGTAATACATTAAATGGTCAACATTAATACACATTTCATTCTAGACCTGGAGGCAGCCGGTCAAATTCTGTAATTATATTTTCTGACGTAACATCACTGCAGGAAATGTAACAATCCTTGCTGCATTAGTCACACGATTGCATTATGACCAGTCACCGACCAGTTTGTATGTAGACCCTTTAATATTGTTCTCTTGATATTGTGTCACATCTTAACGTTCTCTCATCCTCCAGTTCACGCCGCCAGCCGAGAAAACAGCGTGGAAGTCATCAAGCTGGACGTAGCAAGGACATTCCCACATCTATGTATATTTCAGAAGGTGAGATCATTTCAAAATGTAATGGCCTGTATTACTGTTCAACAAATTCTGAAGTTTAGTCCTGAGTGACATGTGTTGTACAATCTCTATTTTTCAATAATGCACATGATTTTCCAGCTGCTGACTGTGGCAGTGAATTTTACAAATTTAGGAGCAACAAACTGGTGCTACCTTTCTCGAAAGCATGCATTTCATATAACATGCATAAGTTTTGTTTCTAACTACTTGGGGGTTGAGATATTTTCTGAGATGGTCAAAGTGAGGATTTTTATGGTTCTGCTTGTCTTGAAAATAACTTTATCCTACAGAGTGAACATTCCATCATCTTTGATGCTGAGACAGTATCAGTAACCGTTACAATGATTTTGCTGAAGCATTCAAACAAATCTGTATAGGAAGGGTGCCACATAAAACAAGCTCAGTGTACTGTTCATTCAAAAATTAAACCCCCTTCTTCTCCCCGGCCCCCCAAACAAGAACAAACTTGTGACCACTTTGGTTGAGACCAATTTAATGGGTGATCAAAGAAAATGGAGTGCAAATTTAACCTTTACAGACAAAAATTTGACGGGTGTTTAAGTTTTGTCTTCATACTATTGTAAATAAAACATTCATTCTTTTTTTGTGTGTATATTCTATTGTTCCTCTGCTGGATATTGTTGGATGACCATGCAATATTTGTTCTATGTTTTTGCTTGTTTCTCTTCATATTCCAGGGAGGTCCTTACTTCGACCTGCTCCACAGTGTCCTGGGAGCGTATGCATGCTACAGACCGGATGTCGGCTATGTAAGTTTTATGAGCACTCATTCTCCCACTCTGGATCAAAGCCTTGCTTGTAGTCCAACCCAGTGTGGACAGAGAGATGTTGTTCACTGTAAAGCCCGCTGCACACTATACAACTCACGACTATATGACTGACAGACTTTGGATCCGAAATAAATCACAAAAACCTCAGAATAAACACGCTTGTTTATTTCAGATTCTAAGTCTGTCAGTCGTATAGCCGTGAGTTGTATAGTGTGCGGCGGGCTTTACCCATTGGTCTAGCTCATTGCAATTTACACATTACCTTCCGTGATTTTATTAGAATGAGCATGCATAGAGCAGGGCTCGCCGCTAACCTGCATGGTGGCCCGAAAAGGAATGTAATGGCGGGAAACAAACAGAAATGTAACAATCCATTTTGAATCTTAAGTGCCACCAAAAGATAGACTTTTTGGAAATTTGATGACCTGACATCAATATTTGGTGGCCCTGAGCCATCGCTAATGTCGAGCCATGCATACAGTTTGTGAGATGTTTGCTGTTGTGAGGCTTTGAAGCGTCATCATTACAGTTCCATTTTCCGCTAACTCGTGCATGGGGCCAGCCTGTGTAAATGGAAAAATCAAGGTTGTGTATTCCTTTTCCCGCCAGTGTGACAAATATCCAGTGGTTTTGTGAGGCTAATTGTAACATTGTCACTCTATGCTACTGTAGAATATTTGACTTTTTTTTGTAAGTGCTGTATAAACATTTCAGCTCAATGATAGTTTCTAGACTAATGAGGACTAAGAAAATATATAAAGAGTAGAAGGTAAAATGTTAGAATAATCAGATAAGTGTGTATATTTGAAAAGCATATAGCACTTGATAGTATATAAATATGATATGTTGTGAAGTGCTTGAGCACCACAATGTGGTGGAAATAGTAACTGTGTAAGATTTAACTAACATAAAATGTTTTTTACTTACTAGGGGGTCAAAAGCTCCCCCCCCAAAAAAAAAACAAAAAACAAAAAAACAATGAATACAAATAAAGACATTAAATGACATAACGGAGTTCCTCACTCTAGTGACTTGACCATCTATCTTTCTCTCTTTCTTTGTTGACCAGGTGCAAGGAATGTCGTTCATTGCGGCCGTCTTTCTCCTCTATCTGGACGTAGCAGACACCTTTATCTGCTTCGCCAACCTCCTCAACAAGTCTTGCCAGCTTGCTTTCTTCAGACTCGATCAGCCAGTTGTGAGTATCATAAAGTTTGATGAATAAAAAACATGATTTTCCATCAGAAAATGTCAAAAAATCAGGGTACACCTCATACAAGAAGGCAACAGAATCATAGCTTTCAGCAGCTTAGTAATGCAGTGAATCAAGAAAATACAGGTTAATTTGAGTATTTGACAGTGCAAGACTTACATTGAAAAATGCAGGCAAAAATGATTATTGTGCTTGTGAAATGATTATTGTGCTTGTGAAATGTGCAAGCTACCAAACATAGGTAGGGAAAAATTCTCAGTTTTGTGAAATATGTGAAAGTAACAAGCTGCCATACAAAGGGGGGGGGGGGGGGGGGGGGGGGGGGGTGGGGAGGAGGGGAGACAATTCTCAAACACTCTGAACTGTCATACACAGGCAGGATAAAATGCTGGAAATGTCAAAACATTACTTTAGGATTGATGTAGTGATTAATGAACTGGATTTTTTCTGCTTGCTTTTAAAAAAATGTTGGTCTCATGATGAAGTGAACAAATACCTCCCCTTCCTCCCCCCCCCCCCTAAAAGAAAGGAAGGAAATCTTAATCCCATGTTCAAGTTGATCCTAAGGATCCTCAAGATCCCTTGATCCCAAGGTCCCATGCTTTTTCCTCTGTCATTTTTACATTTCAGAATTACTGCCCCCCCAAAAAAAAAAACCCAAACAAAACAAAAAACACCACACACACACACACACACACACACACACACAAACACACAAACATTATATACACAGACCAAACATGTGCATATCACACATCCTTGTAAAGATTCCAGTATCTCAGTGCTGCCAACTCCCAGAGGGGATGGCTGGCTTCCCCTATCAAATCGCTGACACTGCTCTGCTCTCTTATTCTTCCCCTCCTCAGATGCAATCCTACTTCTCCACCTTTGAGGAGTACTTTCAGGACAGTCTGCCCCGGCTGTATGCACACTTTGACGAGCTGGGCATCTCCCCCGATCTCTACATCATCGACTGGTGAGTCTAAAAGCCCACTACACACTGCATGATCCAACCGATCTCATGACCATTCGCGCGACTTGACACCACACACTATGCGATCAGATCTCATAGCTGGGCTTACGACTGTACTGGCGCCAGAATATATACTGTAGTGTAATTGACTGAAAGTCCACGACCGGTAGTTAAAATTTGACATGTCATGTCATCATGACTGGCATTACGACCCAGTCACACGACTGGAAACTGGCAAGGCTGGTGACGTCACAATTCTGGTTGCTCAGGTCATACAAACAGTTGCTTGTAGCAAAGGTGTGTAGTGTGCAGTGGCCTGAAGTCTTCTACCATAGGATATGACTGCGGTAAAAGTGTATGCACAGTATTGGTTCAAGTGCTTGTGTCCTAATTTAAGCAATATAAAATATAACAGACGCAAACAGAAAAACTGACCATAATGAATATTATTTATTAGTGGAAAATTGAGCAAAGAAAATGGGATTCCCTTTGCTCAATTTTCCACCAATATAAAATATAACATAATCTATTTCCACTATGGAAAGATAAGAGAGAAAAATGTATGACTCAGTATTTGCTCACAGCTTAAATATCTAGACCATCCTAATTCTGTTTTTAAAAAGAGAGATAGGGAGATGTGACCATTCATATGTTTTATTCACTTTGTGTTAAAGGTGCATGGTCCCCGTGTTTTAGTCAAATGCGTACGCGGGTGCACGGCGCAAGTTTCCTATAGAGACCTACGCTATCGACTCCTCTTTAGCACTTACGCTTTGGCCCACTTCCCAGAGTCTGAAGAAGTCCGATCCACTGTGGTCAGTGGTCCGATCACAGTTCGGCTCATGATTCGGCTGAGGGGGATGACAGCTTTAGCAAACTTCTTTTGTGATGTCATAATAACAAGCACCTATGCACGCACCCTGGCATTACTACAGACTACGCAATGCGCAGAGAAGACAACGAAGGCAACGTTACTTAGCAACACCTACACACTTTACTCTTGATGACAGCTCAACTTCGGTTATCTTCGTATCAATGCTAATGGTGATCGGCAGTGTCATCAACAGCGCCCTCTACACTACCGGGACTATGCACCTTTAATGTCCACATGAAGTAGTAGTGTCACTTGTTCAGTTCTGTCAGTCAGTGTCTTACAGTATCCTGGTTTTAGCAAGAGAAGGTTCACTCTACTTTTTGTTCTGCTTCTGCTTATAAAAAGAAGTTTGACTGCTGATGGCTGTCAGCATAACATTCAGGAGTTACGTTTCTCATTTGAGAGCAAAAGAAAAAAGCAAACAAACAAACACAAAACAAGAGAAGGGCATAGAGTTCTCTCTAGCTGTCTATCATATCTGGAGAATCAAAAATGCATTTTCATTGTGAAGAGGCCTAGGTCTGCATCCCAGCATCTGCAAAGAAGTATTTGCTCCATCATAATGATACCTTTATTTCAAGTTCTTGAGTATGTGTATATTTCATGTGCTTTTAGCCATGTCAGATGTGTTGTGGGTTCCCACACCCCCCCCCCCCAAAAAAAAAAGCCAGTCACATTAATGCAACCTTTGCACAAATAGAATATGATGCTCCCATGACCTTCTTTCCCCAGGGGGATGAGATCTAAAAATGCAATTTCATTTGAAGCAGTCATGTATGAAATTAGTGGCATTCTGTGGTTAGAAGATGAATTTGGGCGTATGAACCGCACCGGCCCGTCTCATCATGCATGTTCTGCGTTTTTCCGTCCACCCCTTCATTTATGTCCTCCTTTGCCCGACAGGATGTACACACTCTACAGCAAGTCCCTACCCCTGGACGTGGCCTGTCGGGTGTGGGACGTTTTCTTCAGGGACGGCGAGGAATTCCTCTTCAGGGTAGCTCTGGGTGAGTACACTGGTTTAGTCTCTGCTCCAGACTGCCATAATTATTATATTTTGCAGGGTTTTCTATTTTCACAAATTTCGATATTTTAAGACATGAAAATGTTAAATCTGATCCTGACATTAATGCAATATGCACATGTGCGTTTCTTCATCCATTGCTTTACTCCATGATCGCGAATTTAACTACTTGTTTAAGTTTAAGTTTAAGTTTAAGTGTGACGAATGTGCACTTATAATCAGTAATGCCTTGTGGTGGGAGAATGAGAATTTGTATTGTCTGTATTTGTTTATGTGTGTGAGAGTCACTTATTGGATGTGATGAAGAGATGATTGTGTGTATGTGTTTATGAGTGTACATGTGTTTGCGCGTGCGTGTGTGTTTGTGAGAGAGAGGGAGGGGAAAGATGTGAATACAATGTAAGAAAAGGAAGTAACCACATGGGTCCCTTTTAATCAGTTTATGTTTATTCGTCACGTACAATGTGTTGAATGTAGTGAATGTAATATATTTTACAATGAATAATGTTGTAAATGATGTTAATTGTTATTTTTTAAATAGTGATGAATGATTTGAAAATTGTAAATACTTTCTTTTTTTAATCAACTATGTATTGTGTGAACAAATGTTGCAATTCAGCCTTTTGGCTGCGAGAACATTTCATTTAATAAACCATACCATACCATACTTGCTAAAATATTGGGAAGTCCCAGTTGTGAAAAATCAGACTTGCTAAATATGTGGTATATACAGTAGTCAGCTCAGTGGCAACACAAGATGAGTCATGCCATGTTCCCTGCATCTATATCTACACTGTATTGTGCACTCAAGTCAAATGTAACCACGTTTAATAAGTCAAAGCTGGTTTATTTGGCCCATCAATTTCTTGGGGCTAAAGGTTGAGGCTGCCTTGTCAAACATCAGATAAATATGAGATATGCATACAAAGTGGACTCTTTGTCACCAAGAATACTTGTACTGGTATATACAAATACTCATTATCACAAAGTAATCATGCCCATCAGTGTATTGAGTTGTGTTACAGCCATGATAAAGAGGTTCATTCAAGATTATTTCTCCTTGTCCACTGAATTATTTGTGGGGTTATTCACTGGGCAAAGGAGGAAAGAGGAAACGCAAGAGAAATGTGAACTGTGCCAGAGTTCTTTGTGTCACTCTGCTCCTCTTAACCCGTTGAAGACAGACTGATTTTGCCATAACATGCATTTTCCATAGACACTTGCCCGAGTATACTCGGGACTCGTCCTCAACGGGTTAACATTCAGCTTCCTGCTCCTGTATGAAAGAACCTTGGTCAAGCTAGACTTCATTCAAATCAAGTTTACCCTGTATTTATTAATTGCTGTCCACAAGTTCTCTTACTTATCATAACACCATACATCTTGTCTCGATATGACAAGGACCAGCTGACCATAGCATTGTAGATTTTAACTATCTGATGAAGATAAAAACAGTCTGAATACAAAGCTAACCAATGTCCTTTCAACATCTCTCGTTTTATTCGTGATACTAAGTACTGTTAATGCAGATTTTTTTTTTTCTGTATTTCATGCTACTTTTGGCTAGTGCGAAATTTAAAACTCGTGAAAATATCTTCACAATTTCATAAGCACAATTTGAAAGGGTTGACAAGTGCACGGCACGAATTCAAAAACCCGCAGATATGTTTTTGAGCCACTCAGCATGAAAAATTAATCATGTAAAATATCAATGATTTTTTTTTTTTTTCAGTGACGTATTCCATGCTAGCTTAGGGCCTGGTCTAGTGTATAAGTTCAACTTTTTTGATATGAAAGACTAATACAAAGCTGATATGAAAGACTAATACAAAGCTGACACAAGTTCTGCTGACATCTTTCCAGCACTCTTGATATCATTCATGTTGTCTCTGTGTGATGAAACCCATCTCAACTTAGACTTCATCCAAGCCTTGGTGTGTTTTCTAAGCTTTGATAGATTAAAAGAAGAGCGACAGAATAACACAAGCTAACACAAGCTCCCCTGACACATTTCATCATTCTTGACACAATTTATCTTGTTTCTGTCTTAAGATATCTGTCTGACTACAGACTAAATCCAAGTCTTAGAGCCGTATATAAGCTTTATTTTTTTTAAAGTGAATATGAAGGTTACCCAATTTCTCTTGATGCTTCTTCATCATTCTTGACATTATTCAGTTTGTTTTCTATTCACAGGAAGTGTTAACTTCACCCAATGCCTGGGGTATTTTTCTAAGCTTTGTGAAAAATAGACTGAATACAAAGCTAATTCAAGTTCTTCTGACATTTTCCTATCACACTTGACACCAGGTATCTTGTCTTTGTACGAGGACACACTTCTCACCATGGACTTCATCCAAGCTGCCCAGTTCCTGACCAACATCCCGCCGGACATCGACAGCGACCGCCTCTTCAAGCACACCGACAACGTCGACATGCACCAGAAGAAATTTGGCCAGGTGCTCATGCAGCATGTGTCGGCCAACCTTGCCATGAACACGGGGAACTCCTGAGCGAAGGGAGGAAGGAAGGAAGGAAGGGAAGAAAGAGACATTTATACTCACGAGGACAGGCTTTACTGCCAAAAAAAAATTAGCACAAATCATGTATGTATCAGCCAAGAAATGATGGATCAGGCTTCCTTGAAAAGCATGCATGCAATATGAATGAGTGTTGACAGATTAATGTATCCAAAGACTGAGGTGCTTGTGTCATGTTTTTAAGCTGTGTCTCTCCGTAGTACCCTGCGAGCTATGAAAAGGCTCCGCTGCATATCAAAACGTCTTGCATGACCCCAGAATGCATTTGGAATGCATCACTCATGGGGAACATTCAGCGAGATGGGATACTGGGTAACCCTGAGGCAAAAAATGCCATCAGGGTGGAAAGAAGGATTTTCTAGATGCTGCTGTTAGACTCTCTATTTTCCCCTCTGCCTATACTCGCCCTTGTCACATCACCCTTACAGTCTGGATTGGCGCACTATAGCATGTTTGTGATGGTGGCAGTGTGAATGTACCTTGTGTGGTGTGAATATCCACCTCAGACTCACAGCTTCTACATACCAATGATATTTTTGGCAGTATAATAACCGGCAGTAATGACGGAGTTGATTTAAGACCCAGACCCATGCGTTGGGAAGACTAGCCTGACTCGGATTATATTCATAAATCCCCTTAACGAATTGCGTACAGCTTTATCACTGATTTCTATGTATATAATCACACAGCCAAAGAATTTTGACCGAAGTCAAATGTTAACTTTGAGCGTATGATTTGATGCACATATTCACTGGCAGACATTTTTTTTTTTTCAAACAGGCCAGGGCAATTTGTGGTTATCAAATGTAAACCGTGGTAGGCAGTGAATGGAGATCAATTCAATCATATTCCCCCCCCCCCCTTCTCTCCTATGCTACTAGGTCTGTAAATGCTCATTTGCATAAGATCACTTCGTTATGTGTCACAGTGTATGACAAGAATGGCAGAAAGATGTGTTGGTGAGGATTAGTTGATATCACAATGTTATATTACTATTAAATTTGATTGATAAATGAATGAATAAGATGATTGAATGAATGCTTGAATTTGGCATAGGCAACATACAAAGCAAAACTATCATGGTAACGGGTCATGTGAAAGAGAATATATCAATAATATTCCACTTTTTAACGAAGGGTATCATAGTATTAATGAAAGCATAGCTCTATGTCCAATTTGATTTGAAAGTAAAGGCAAGAAGAGTTAAGCTTTGCCAGGGCTGTCTTCCGCGAGTCAAATTATCTTGAATAGGGCAATGTGTTTTGTAAGAATGGGGAAGTTCCCTGTGTGCCCCACCCCCAAAGCATGGCTCAGTCCACTTGGGCTGAAGGGGGAATTGGGAGGGGCACAGGGTACTTTATATATTATCAACATGTATCACATTGCATGGTGAGGTGGACATTTTCATATACAGTCGGACCTCGACTATCCAGCAATCTCATATCTGGACATCTCGATCATCTGGACGTGTTTACGCAGTGTAGGCAAAAAAAAGTAATTTTAGACTCATTTATTAAGATGCCTACAATACCTATAATATTCCGTACTGAAACATGTTATGTATATTTAGATCAAAATGTCTCAATTCTGGAAAAAAAAAATAAAACTGGAAGTTTAAACAGGCTAGTATACATTACACCACTGTTGAGGTGTACTGCACTCCCTACTTAGCTACCACTGGGTCGGCAGCTACTTGTACATGTACATAAACATTGTTTCTCCCATATCCGGCCAAATGGCTTATTTGGTAGGGCAGTGGTCCCAACATGGCAGGATAACAGAGGTCGGACTGTACTGAGAGGGCTGGTGTGAGTCTAGGTATGGCTGACTGCAGCTGTCAGTGTTAAGTGAACATAGACATTTATGAACAGTACTCTTCATAATTGTGTGTGTGTGTGTGTGTGTGTGTTGGTGTGTTTGTTTGCTTGTGTGGAGGCCGTTGCATTTCATTTGGGATATTGATAAGATTAGACGGATAAATTCTGCTTCTTGTTAACTGTATGGTCAATAATACGGTTGGCCCCTCATAACAAACAGATCATCTTCCATTCAATCTGCTGTGCAAACTCACTGCAAGATGGCAAGTAAGAAACGGTAGAGTATCCCTTTTTCCATCATAGATCTTTACATCTAGATCTATAAGATCACAAAAATTGTCATACACAGTACATACCTTTATATACTCAAGGAACTATTCAAGCTCTCCAATTTCATGATTTTTTCCTCTTATACATCATTTGTCAGGCTTTGTCGGGTATTTACAGCCTTCGAACTCTGCTCCCTGTGGCGGCGTTCATACCGCTGAACTTGCCTGTGTATATGTGTGCGCAAATAGATCGCAGTCTGCACAGCAGAGTGAATGGAAGATAGCTGTCTGTTGTGAGGGACCCACTGTAGTACCGTCCTTCGAACAAGAGGCAGATTTATCGGTCTTGACAAGATTATGCTCTACCTCACCACATGCATCTCCAAAAAAGGAAAAGAAAACTATTCCTCCTGCCTCCCTTTGCACAAACGTTTATCCTCCTGCTCTCAGATCTACAATAATGATCTTTAAGATGTCAAAAGGTGTCATGGTGATAATGACCCTGGTGCATAGAGAAATTTATTCACTGGATACCAGGGCGCAATTTTGAAAAATGTTGCTACAACTTTATTTTACTGACAATCGATTCAGTGGATATGCATAGTGCAATTCTCCTGGTAGCATGACAAATAATTCTCCTCTGCCTGTGATTGTATTTTTTTTTTCACAGTTCGTGTTGGCTCAACAGAACTAGTGAGAAATGAAGAGTTATTGAACTTTTTCAAGTTCCAGTATTTTTTCCCCCTATAACGTTCTGCCGTCAACTGCAATGTTTTGCCACTGCACATAAAGGATGCATTTGAGAATGTGAAGGAAAAAAAAATATCATTTGCACAGATATGATTAAGGTGTTATGTGATCAATTGTGGCATGGTGCTGCCAAATGCCAGTCAACATTTTGTTTTAAGTGTATGTGTGTCTGTGTGTGTGTTTGGTTTTGGTTACTGTGGACAAACTTAAAAGCTCTCAAAGTTTTCTTTTCTTGATCTGAAATCATTATAGAATCTGTTTGTTTGTTTTTTAATCTTTATTATAGTGTTTATCTTCTTCTTTTTTTGTTAATGAAATTCATAGAATTGGTTGATCGTATGTGAATATGCCAGTGCCATTGAGATACAGACATATTGTGAAGAGATGTACAATTACTGTTGGTGGCCATAATTGCAGGCACCATGGCAACAGATATTCCATGCTTACTAGTGATTCATTGCTACCTAGCTGTTGCCATGGTAACTGCTACTGCTGTTAGAGGTATTTGTTGAAGGTACTAGTTCTGTATGAAACACAGCCAAGGATTCAAAGACGGAGTGTAAGATGCATGGAGCAATCCATGGTGTGGAATGCGAACAGTGAAGTGGTAGTTTGAACAGTTTCCATGGGAACCTAACATTCTCCAGAACAGCCAAGCTTTTCCCATCTTGTTTGTGTATTTTTTTGAAATCTCAGTGTAAGCAATGTCCTCAAAGAGTAAGGAGGAACAGCCATGCTGCTATCATGTTTGTAGAGTTACTTTCTTTTTAATCTCTGTTTCTTTTTCTCTCTTTTAGATTAGACAGAATGTTTCCCTGCTGTCTATATTTCAGACATATGTTTGTGTCAGAAAAGATGCAGAGGTGTCACCCATTTCTGTGGCATTCACAAAAACAAAACTGTTATGTTTCAACAGATGTGCCTCCATATTGTGAGGGTTTTTATGTAGTTTCTATGTGCCATTTACAGCCCAAGGCATGCTCTACGTTGAATGAAGCTTGTATTTGATGTATTCTTTTCTATTTTTTCTGATATGAAAGTTTAGTTTCTCGCCCTATATGAAGATCAGCCCCATTTGGGTTTAGTTTTTAAGTTGTTTTATGTTAGAGATTTATATCATTCTTGTTTATCTTAAAGTCCTCATTGGAAGGCATGCACAGTCATTTTGTTTTTGCATGTTGTTTAGCACACAGTCAATTCTGCTTTATATAGAGGAGAAACTACAAGTCTAGAACACAGAATGTGGTGCTGCTTGCCCCCATATTTATTTATCTGAAAAGCTCTCAAACAGGTATCTTAGATGCTGATTGACATATACATGTAGATGCTAGAAGCAGATCAAGCACTTCTTGGGTTTTCTCCTGGATTCCCTCAGCATAGCTGCCTGAATAACAGGAGACTTTTTCGTGAAACTGTTCATAGTCAATTCGAGTTGCAGTAATTGCAGTTACAGTTGCAAAAAACTGTTCGTTGCTGAGTGGCTGTTTTTCTTTCTTAGCTTCTACCAAAGGCACTGCAGGTATTGGGACTTACAATGATAGCAAGCATTTCGATGGAAAAGGCCCCCAGGTGCACCACTCTCTCTGTTTTTTGCTCCATCAACTGGAGTAAACAAAGCATTGGGCTGTAGAGGGCGCTAGAGCTCGACAGCACGGAATGCTGGTCCCCTAGATGAATGCTTTTCATTTTCTGGGATCGCAACCTGGCTTCCTGCTATGTACTTTGATCACCATGAGAGGTGCACATGAAGGTGAGCCAATTCAAAGTGGCCTCCAATTTGTAGCAGAGTATAGCTGTGTTCAGACGGAGGCAGTTTTGGTCGGAGTAACTTCGGAGGAAGGGTCGGAGGAAGCTTGGTCGGAGTAGTGCCCGTCTGAACAAGGTTGTGGTAACTTCCTCCGATCGGAGGAACTTACCACGACCTCTTCCTCCGAACGAGATACTCCTAAGTTTTCTCAGGTATATCTCGCTACCACGACTAGCCAGTCGGTCTCGCTAGACTAGCCAGTCGGAGTAAATTGCCCGTGCGGACAAGCCCTTGGAGTATTTATGAACTTACATACCTTACGACCTAGTTAAAACTTCCTGGGTCAAATCACAATGTTGACATTTTGCGACTACACGTACGCGTGTAGTGCAATTCTAACCTAGTCGATTGCGACGAAGAAGCTAGCGCTCATGCAGAAATTTCCATCAACAAGAATGGAGAAGACAAATGCCACTAGTAAAAAAACAATTGCATGGTCGACGGGCGCGGAGCTACCACTTCCGGAAGTTACACCGACCCTTGCACATAAATTGGTTGGAGTTTCTTCCCACGACCATCGTGTGGACACAAGGGTCGTGGTAAGATATGCATGAATTTGAATTTGAATTGCCATGCCATAAATTCTTACTCCGACTAGAAATACGTCTGAACATGGCTTATGCACCTAATTTACCAGCACACCATCCAGTAGACTGGTTCTGTAATGTATTCAGAGTTTATGCATGCTTTGTTCACAATTGTTGCCCTTAACAACCACAAAGCTTGCTGGAGGCTTGCCCTAACTAGCAACAAGCAGCTAGTGAATTCCTGCCTATGGAACTAAAAGGAGCAGGTGAATGAAATGCATCATTAATAGACTGTAGGAAAAGAAACATCCATATATTGTAATACAATACAGAAACGGTCTGTCCCAGGCTATTCGTTCAAAAGCTTTGTGCTACATGTCGTGAAGATCTGTGACCATGACTGCTATGTTCATTTTGTACACATAGCATGAGTCTCTTATTCAAAAACAAAGGAAAGCAGATGAAAAAAAAAATGCCAGAAGACAGAGTGTGTGTGTCTTCTGAGTGCATTCGTGTCCTGAGACATGATTTCTGTTTGCTAGAAAATAGTCGGCATTCACAACGATATGACATTCCACTGTGTCAGGAAGTGATCGATTCCTGGTAGGCAAGTTGGTGTGAGATGATTTAAACAAGTTGTTATAAATCAGCCCTGCAGTCGTACTGTGATTTCAGCCACAAAATCTAATCCCAAGTTGTCAATTATTGCCTCTACAATGCCACCAGACAAAGAGAAGTTAAAGAACTGGTGTGCTGCGTGCAATTGTAACCTCCAAATATGAAATTTTGTCATCTTAACAAGATGTTTAGGGAGTGTTGTCATGCCCATATCGTGTCAACGCATTACTTCATTGCATTCCAGTGGTTGGATGCATGGCCTTGTTTTTTTGATTTGCAGGCTTGCTTGTTTTGTGCTACAAGTTAAATGTTACATACCTATTTCGAAAGGTTATTGCCTCCATTTCCAAAGCTACAGTGTTGTTGAAAAATGGCTGTACCACCTAAATTTTAGGCTCATTTCAGCTCTTTGTGAAACAGACCACAACTTTCCAGCTTACAGGCACGTCATGAACTAGTCATTGCCTGGTGGAGTGCCGAAAAAAGAAATAAGTGCACAAAGTGTACATGAGAGAATTCATAGGAATTTGGGGTCTCTCAAGTGGCGTATTACCTGAACCTTTTGGTCTACGATATGCCTCTGGCATGATATTTGTCTGTCACGCATTCTGATGGCATGACAGCATCATTGCAAGCTTCACCTTTCACTCTCACAGTGTCAAGATTATACTTTGATGTGTAAAGTCATATGAGTTCTAGTCAGTGAGCCGGGCCGACAAAGTTTTAAAAAATCAAGGCATTCGTCTTTATATTCAGAGATCTACTGGCAGAGAGAATTCAGTCAAACCTGTGCATTGCAACCTCATAAGCAGGGCTCGACACTAATGGTGGCCCGGTGGCCCCTAACGCAAGTCGGGCCACCAAAATTTCAGAGATGAAGAATGTGGTGGCCTGATCGGGCCACCAAAAAAGGTCGGATGTTTGCCTTTGGGCCACCAAAAATAAAAGTTAGTGTGGAGCCCTGCCATAAGGGAAACAGAAAGGATGACACTTGCAGACAGTTTGGCAGACCAATATCACTTCACAGTTACATTTCGTTGTTCTGAAAGTTTGTTCTTCCAAAAAGGAAGTAAGTTTCGTTATTCCAGAATTTGAAACAAGTGCGAAATGTCTCAACCATAACTTATTGCTGAAAGTTTGAAAGTTATGAGTTCCTAGAACATTAGTTTTAACTGTCACTTTTATTTCACTTCAGGCTCTGTTTCGTTAGAAATGGCTGGTCTTTTAAAAAGCAATGACTCACTGTGCTTGTGTGTAAGGCTCAAGTACAGTCTGGCTACACTTCCCAGTATTTAATTCTGATCACTGGAGACAGATCACTTGGGTCCCTAACAGATTATTTCTTTCCAGAGGAAATTAAAGTGGCACCAGAAATCAGTTGGCCAGTGTAGACAAATGGCTTCTGACACAAGATCGACTATATTTTAGTGGCCAGTTCTTTCTTTTTATTGCATTGACACTACTTGCCCATCGATATACATTTGCTTGCCCCAAAGGCCGTCCAACAATCATCCATTTAGCACCCAGGCAAGAGAGCACAAGGGGTCCTCTATCTCGATGTGCTGTTCAGTGCTTGGGAGTGTGTAGCTCTTCATCTGCAGGGAAAAGGGACTTGCAAATTATGTAAGAGCTCAAGTTGACTTCAGAAGGGGGAAAAGAATTGAAAACACAATGGCAAAAGTTTCATGATTGAAAATTGGACATAGAAAAAGATGGATGTAGAATGTTGCAGTTCACATAGTATTTGTCCAATTTCAGTAAAATTTTTCTGTTTTGTGTGATTTTTATGCCTCCGCCACGAAGTGGTGCCGGAGGCATTATGTTTTCGGGTTGTCCGTCCGTCCGTCCTTCCGTCCGTCCGTAATGAATTTTGTGGACAAGGTAACTATCAAAACCTTTTGAGGTATCCTAATGAAACTTGGCATGTATGTGTATTAGGGGGTGAAGTTGTGCCTATCAACTTTTGGGTGCATATGCTCAAGGTCAAAGGTCAAAAGGTCAAGGTCAAATACATAGAATTTCACTATTTCCATCATATCTTTGCAATGCCTGAAGATATTTTCTTGAAACTTAGTGGATGCATGTATTAACCAATTAAGATTCTCTGGTGAAAGTTTGGGTCATGAGGTCAAAGGTCAAAGGTCAAAAGGTCAAGCAAAAATATTCAAACTTTACCTTTTTTCTCTGTACCTTGGATATTGTTCAAGGTCTCTGCATGGAAGATAGTATATATACATGTACTGACTGGCAGTGATTTTCTAGAGAATTTAGGGTTCATGAGGGTCAAAGGTCAAGGGTCAAAGGTCAAGGGCAACACTTCAAAATTTTACTATTTCCCTCATGTTTATGCAATGCCAGCAGGATTTTTTTTTTACACTAGGTGTATGCATGTTTAACCTAATAGAGATTCTCTGGAAAGTTTTTTTTTTCTTTTGTTTTTGCCTCTAAGGTCAAAAGGTCAACGATCAAGTGAAAGTGCTGAACTAAGTTTTTCCTCCATATCTCGGAAGTGGCTCAAGTTATCTTGAAATGTACTACATATCTATGCATCTTCTGCCTGACACTGATTATCTTATGAATTTTAGGGTCAAAGGCCAGATGAAAATGGTAACAATTTACTATTCAATACAGAAATTGCACTTTTTCTCCATTTTTATACCTTGAAAATTACTCCATGCATAAATGTATGAATGGGTCAAAGTCAAGTTAAAGTCTGTAAATCCCAAATACATGCATTCCTGTTCATCCAATTAGACCTAGGTCAAGGAAGGTGAGCATTCAACACATTTGTGACAAACTTGTCATTTTAACATTTTGCCAATTTTGTGAAAATGTAGTCACACATTGTCCGCATGTACTATTTAGACCTATTAGGAGAATCATGCATTATGGCGGAGGCATACCAGTCGCCATAGCGACATTTCTAGTTTTTTTCTTGCTATTCGTCAAAGTCCACTATGATCAATTGGAGGTACTTTCACTTTCAACCTGTGTACGAATGGCCATTTGTTGAAATGGATTAGTTCTGGGGTGATGGCTGTGTTTGCACGACAGTGAGGATGCTCTAACGGAAGCTTAAACACGTGGCAAGAAGGTGGCTTGTCAAATCTCACCCAGGCTACGTGTGATGATGTGAAGACATGGAGGTTGCTGGATATGTGTTATATTTTGTGATTTTTTGGGGGGTGAATTTCACAAGTTGACCCATATTTGCAAAGATAAATTATTGCCTCCTATAGTGCAAATGCATTACATCACATCCTAGGTTAGAATCTTTTGAAAAATGATCATACTTCTTCGTCACTCTGTCAATGTGATTCTGGATTGCAAATTCAAGCACTTGCAAAGTTGCCTTGCAACCTCCCAATCGCAGTCTATGATACCCGCGAAATATATGGCGCACACAGTACTTCTCAAAACTTTTCTAAGTTCTTCTTTTAGCTCAAAACAGAGAGACAGTGTGACTTGTGAAAACTTGCAGAGGCACCCTTTTGTCTCAAACATACCACCAGGGCAAGTTTTGAGAAGTTACTATATAACCTTCTCATCCATAACTAGATGGCCGTGGTCAAGTGTCAGCAAGCGGCCCTCTTGCCACACGTTAAGGCCATAGTAATATTCTCCTCAAGATGGATGCAATAAATGTTTTATTACTCATGAGAGAGCAAAGTTGTTGATGGAATGAGATGCACGTTAGTTCTGTTAGATGTTAAAGAGAAGAGTTTGCCAGATTTGTGACAACGAATTGGGTATTTCTCCCAGCACTGAGAGTTGATACTTTCAAAGTTGGTGCAAGGGGTTCATTCTGAGCCCCAAGGGTCTTGATATCATCCAACCAATTTGAGAGCCTTTTCTTCTTTTTTGTCATGTGTGCCATTTGTGTGCACACTTATATTCTTGTTTATGACACAAAGAATTTTGGGATGCAATAAGTCACTGTATATTTACTGATATGTATGTAAGTAGCAATGAAAATATATATACCCATGTATATTGAAAAAAAAAATATACGAACTAGATTTATGAAGACATATGCATATCTTTGGCCATTATGTACATTTGATATACACTGATTTTTATAATGTATGTATGTTGCACAACATATTCGTTCCTTTTGGTTATTTTTTTGAAACAGGTCCATTCAAGCTCATTACTTTAGCCTTCTGACTGCTATTATATGAATACTCACAGAGGAACTGGTGAGTGCTCAATATGTATAGCATACATCATAAAATCTATTATGAAGTACTTTTCAATCACGCAACATTAAGGTGCCGAGTTTGGCTTGTATGTCAAGAACTCAGATAAACTTTACTTTTATACTGCTCGTATAAAGCCTGCCTGTAATTTAATAAATGTATATTTTCGTCAAAATTCCCTTGTAAATGAATGCACTCATTATCTCTGTAATCGAGTACTGGTAATGGATGCTCCGTTGAAAAAAAAAAATAGCTGTAGCCCTATCTGACAATGAACTCACACTTTTGTTATGAATTTTGTGTTGATAGAAAGTTGAATTGCCGATGTATTGCATGGAAGTGAAAAGATTGATTTATTTTCTGACACATCTCTTAATGGAACTTTTAGCTTTTTTTTTTTTTTTTTGCAAAGACTGAAGAGTTTTGTTGATAGCGTTCTGTTAAATGTTTATTTTTTGTTAAAGTGATTGAAGAGCGGAGGAAAAAGACACTAAGTGTCATGTGATCTTGTGTTATCATGTGACATTTATTTGAAAATGGGCATAGCGAGTATTGTGGTGAAATTGTATCGGAGCGTGAATGAAATAACTGAATGTTATTTTCAATGTGTCTAAATCTGAATTGATATGCATGTGTAATGAAATAAAGAATATTTTGTATGAACATGAAGAAACATTGTCCTTTCATCATTTTGATTTAGCGATCTTACATTACTCTGAAAATATGTGGATGGACACTAAAATTGATATCAGGTCACTTAATTTCCAAAAAAGGCTATCTTTTGGGTTGCCAGATCGGGCAGCCAAAGTTCAAAATAAATTTGTATATTTTTTCATATTTCGGGGCACTATGTTTCTTTTTCTAGCCACCTAGATATCAACGTAAAAGATTTTAGTATCCTGAACAGGTTACCTGAGAAACAAGTTAGTGTCAAGCCCTCCTTAATGTTTATTTCATACAAAAAATGGTGCAGGTGGAAGAGATGTTGGCACTGATGGTGACACTCATGTTGGGGTGTGGTGTTGTGGTCAAGATGCATGCCCTTGTGATGATAATAATAATAGTTCATATTTTTAGAGCACCTTTTCCACTGGATACAAAGCACTATGAGATGTCATCCATGGTCAAAATAGGAGTTTAATAAAATATCATGTACAAATTACCAGGCAGCGACAGTACAAGTCCAATGCATACATGGCTGTAGCAATGACGTCAGTGGTGTTGATGAAGATGGCGGATGGAGGAGTCAGTAATGGAACTTGTTGGAGTGATCCGGGAATGCTGTTGAATTGACAGATGGCTCTCTGGACTCACATTCAGGAGGTCAGAGGTCAAATCCGGCTAGTGCAAGCATCCTTTGACGGAACATTTTACCCACATTGGTCCTTGTAGATCCAAGTGTAATTAGTGAGAACTTTACAGTAATGGCACGCTCCTTCTGGAAGACTGTGCTAATGATGAAGAGGCTACTGTGGGTGGATAGATGTTGGTGATGGTGACAGTGACATCAGTGATGGCTGTGATGACACCACTTGTTCTTGTTGTGATTGTGGTGGTGGTGGTGGTGGTGAAATGGTGGTGGTGGTGGTGGTGGTGGTGGAGGTGGTGGTGGTGGTGGAGGAGGTGGTGGTGGTGGTGGAGATGGTGGTGGTGGTGATGATGGAGATGGTGGTGGTGGTGGTGGAGGAGGTAGTGGTGGTGGTGGAGATGGTGGTGGTGGTGGTGATGGTGGAGATGGTGATGGTGGTGGTGGAGGAGGTAGTGGTGGTGGTGGAGATGGTGATGATGATGGTGGAGATGGTGATGGTGGTGGTGGTGGTGGAGATGGTTGTGGTGGTGGTGGAGTTGGAATCAATGGAAGTGGCCACACAAGATCGGAGTCCACGTTAATGAAGGTGATGGAATAGTTGGTGATGATAGTGATGGTGATGATGATGTTAATGATGTTGTAGGAGGTGATGGAGATCGAGATGTCATGAGAGTTGTTCTAGTGATGATGCTGATTGTGAAGGTGGGACTGATGATGGTGATAGCATTGTTGATGTTGATGATACCAAGCTATGATGAAGTGAGGACTGTAGTGATGACAGTGGTGGTGTTAGTTATGTCAATAATGATAAGCAAAGATAATGATTAAGGTAGTGGTGGAGACAGTGATAGAAATGGTGAGTTAGTCTCTACCACCAGATCCCACTCTGAGTCTTCAACCACCCTTCCAGACCTCAGCAGCATTGTACTCTGCCTCCCATGGATGCTCCTCAAAGTTGCATGTAAATTCTTTCTTGTTGCAATTTGACTCAAATACAAGAGAGTAAGATCAAGCAAAAAATGGAAGTTGCACTGAAATCAGACTACCTCAAGGGGAGGGTTCTGGAGTTTGAAAACTTTACTTATTTTCAAAAGAATATTGATGACAAATTCAGTAAAAGCTATACATATCAACAAACTGGATGAGGTGATGTGTGTTCCAATAATTGCAGAAAATCTGTCACTGTGGTTGAATGTATGTGGAGGTAGCGATAGTGAGGATGCCGCTCACCAGTGATAAGGTGACAAAGGAAAGGGTGTGGCAGTAGTATGGTGGCAGGGTTAGTAGAGTTGTCAATTAGTCGCTTAAAAGGATGCATGGCATGTTCTTGACCTAAAGATCGGTCTGTATCTGGTCGTCGGGGATAAGTTCTGCGGAGACTGGGTTTGGCTTCACGGATCCGGAGGAGAGTGATAACGTCAAAAAAAGTAAAAGACTCCTCTGGACAGACGGATCTTTCTGTCAAGGTATGTTCCACCTATTATGCTCTCAGTATATTATACTAGACTTGGTTAATGTATTTACATAACTATATATGCTATTGCAATATGTGCTTTTGTCTTCAAAAGCTCAAGTAGAGAATCGTGTGTTTGATTTTTTTTTTTCACTTGGTATCAGGTTCAGATTCTAGCCCGTTTCCATTGTTAAAGCACTAGTCTCACACATGGACAAGGCAGGCCTAAATTGGATGTAATAATGATGGACAGCATTCTTACTTTTTAGAGAGAAATAACAGTGTGTATTGAGGTAGGAGTGTCCTCGCTCTGTAAATGCTTTGATTATTTTGTTCGATGAGTCGGAGGGGAGTGTGGGGTGCGATGAAGGGTTGAGGCGGTAGACAAATCACAATGCAGACAGAAAAGCAAAACTCTGAACAATGAGGGCGGTGTCCGTTTTTTGTATTGATCAGCTCACATACAGTATTGTTACACGCAGTATAGGCCTTTTTAATTGCGTGAGTGACAAAGCTCCTTTGTTCCTTTGAACTGGTTTAACATGCCGACACACGATCAGATCGGTAGCTATGTACTCGCGATATTACAAATGCACGTTCTCGTTCCAATTACGCTGACCTTGACAACTTGAAAGGATTTTATAGATGAGGGAAACGCCAGTAGAATTTGCATGGGGCGTTTTGATTTGCTGCGCTTCAATCGGGAAAGAAATAGCATATTAGCATTGCAAATCAAACATCAATCTGATCATCTAATAGCAGGGAAAAGGAGAAGAGGAAAGAGAAGGAAGAAACGAAGGGAGAATCGGGGATGAGCAATCGGCAAAAGGGAAGGAGGAAAAAAACAAGACGGAGAAGGAAGATGGATCAAGGGGCAGGAGAAGGGAAGAAAAGGGTAAAGAGGAGAAGAAGCAGATGAGCATCAATTTAGATAAGGATAGCAAAGCAAAACGAGAAGGAAGCAAACGAAAAAAAAAGTCCATGAAGGTATAACAATATTATGCTCCTATATAATTAGCTGTTATACTTTAGTTTGATTAACACTACTGGCTCCTATTTGACTTGGTTTATGTTGCCCGAAAAACACGTGTTCACGAAAATGTTTAAGAGAGAGGGCAAAAGCGAAACAGAAAGAACCATTATGGCAATATTAAAAGGCGAATGCAAAACACCCTTGCCGGTATCAAAAGTTACAGAGTGGTAACGTCATCGGTTCTATTAAGCGTTAAAATAATGAACTGTATGTAGTTTTTATTGAACGCCATCCACACAAAGTCTTCCTGAGTAAAAACAACAAAACAACAGCGGCATGATGTTTGAAGAACTACAGGCCCTATTCATTGCTATTGCTATGATAAGGTCAGTAAGTCTGGAAGCCAGGCTATTAAGATTACAATGCATGATGTGTGTTCTGTTTAAATTGTCACAAAAGCGACATGCGGATGACCTAGAAATGAAAGCAGACGACACTGTCGCGGTTGTGAGCCCAGCGGGTATCGATCAGAGTCTTCATTCGTCCGGTAGCGACGGAGGGATCGGCAGCGACAGTGCGGTGGCTCTCGGCATACACCTGTACAGTTGAACAGGTGAGTGAAAATGAGTAGTCTGATTCTCTCCGTGCTGTCATTATCATCTACATGTCGCTGTAAATGCTGTCGCTTTGTTCGTTTGTTTGTTCGTTCGTTTGTTTGTTTGATTTTCAAAACTGAGGTTCTGCACTTTAAGGCATGGACTGGTATTGTTTGGGTTTAGATGGGGATTGAGGTTTTAATTTTTTTTTTCCCCGAGATGATTAGAAACCATATTGTTTGAAATATTGAAGGGCATACGACTCATAAGAGGAATCAAAAGTTTATGTGACGAAAACCGATTTTGAAATGGCCGAGATATTACAAACACAAAGTAAAACAAAAGTGTGATAAAAGGTGGGACCCATCTTTTATTAGGACCACTTTGCTTTGCATAAATCAGCCATTTGAAAAATGATTCTCGTCAAATAAACTTTTAATTCCTCTTAGAAACGGATGCTCTTTAATATTTCATGATATTTAGACCTGTCTCACAAAAAGATATTATACAAAACCTGAATCCCCATCTTAACCAAAACTTTATAGGCCTATACCATCCCTTTAACTTCGTACTGCAGTTCTTGTAAAACCTGATTCTCTGTCTGCCAAAGTATCGTTTTGTTTGTCTCCAATGTCTGGGGGTGAAGGCGTATTTTGCACATAGGCCTATTATGTTTACTTACAATGATGAGTGTATACGTATGGACCTATAGCCTATACAATTTCATGTGTGCGTGTGCTCGTTTGTTTGTATAATACGAGAAATAAATAATGATGTACCAGGTATATTTGTGTTAATATCAATATCAATATCAATATCAATATCAATATCAATATCAATATGTTTACCTGTATGTGTATAAGTTTCCCTGGCTTCGTATGTAAATCCTCGAGCAGTCATCGATCCTTCGACTTTTTGTCTGCAGGAGCTATAATGATTTCCTCGTCCCCTCCAATGCGAGTTTTATGAATTTAAGATTGGATATCAGCTCCCCATGGTTTGGTTAAGAGAGAAAACGTAAGTTCAGACACTGGTACTGCTCGGCACTGTATAACTGATCTAATCAAACTAATTATAATGCTCGACTACAATTTCTCATGTATAGGTCCTATAAGTAGTAGGACACATGAACTCACATCATTTCAAATGTGAAAATACGAGCAGGGCAAACTAACTCATAGGAAGATTGGAAGATTGATGACCTCAAGATACAATGTAGGTCTGCACATCCCACACTGCTTGAAGAGGGAAGGTGTTGAGATTAATGAAAATTGTCGGCAATGAGCATGAACCCTTTTGAATACCTCTCCCCCCCCCCCCTCACACACACATAATGTTACATCACGTGAAGAGGAACCATTTTTGCTATATAAGACTGTATTTAACTAATTCGACGTACGTCTTCAAATTTGAGGAATCATGAGCCCGATCGCCGAACTGTACAGTGACTGCAGGATGGTTATTAACAGTGTCTTATGCTCGCTATTGTAACTTCTTTGTTTCACGCACTGAGCATTAGTTTTTTTTATGTTTTTATGCCTTCTGTTCTCAACTGTGAAGAAAGCAAACAAACGAACAAACACACAAACTTATTGTTCATAAATGGAACATAATGTTTTGAAGTTGCAAAGCATCACGCTATTCTCATGCGGAGGGTATAATAGAAAGTATGTCGTATTTTAAATTGGTGAATTTACATAGTTTTGTTAAAATTATTTTGTGGGAGGTCTCCGCACTTCCACTTTGATTTGACTTGCTGCGTTTCTCGAATATAGCGAAGCTTGCTTGTTGTACTCAGGATAAGGTACTTTCTTGCATCGTGCTTAAGAGGCATGTTTAGGGAATTTGAATAAGAATCCACTTTCGGTCCACATCGCGTTTACCTTTTAAACACTGAACCATTATTGACTAAGCCGTGTTTGCAGTTGGGTTTAAGGTGCAAGAGGTTTTAGCGGCACCGTGTCAAAATTGGATCAATTAGTTATGTGTAGGCCTATAGAGGAGCTGCCGAGAATCGCCGAAGGCCGAAACAGGTCGGAGGTGCGAAACTAAATTTCTGGAATGGACAAACCAGCTACATCTGTATATCTGCGACAGCTACATTACACTAACAGAAAACTGGCTGGATCTTGATTCGCAGATATCAATTAACTATTTTGCATATAGTGCGTTAACAACGTGATGTTTTGAGCCGAATGTATTTTAGCATGAACGTAATTTATTCTTTTTTAAGAAAAAAACGGTATAACATAATAATCTTTGATTAGATAGTAATACAAAATCATATTTTTATATTCATTTCTACGGATTTTGCGAAGAGGCAAAGTTATCAGTACTTAATCGGAGCATATTATTTCATCTTGATGTATTATGAGAACTACACTTGAGAGCAGCTTGTCTCATGCGTCGGTAAACACGTATTTTTATGTTGTTGTTGTTGTTGTTTTTTGTTGGATGGTTTTGTCTCTTTAGTTGCCTCAATTTTGTGTTCTTTTTCACTGCAGACAAAAAGAAAACTGATCGATTTATTCGGATGATACACCGGGCAGCACATTGTTTGTTTGTTTATTTGCTTGTTTTTTTTAAGGAGATCAAAAGGGTGGAAATTGCAGAGATTTCTCCTTAGACATTGAAGTGTAAGCTGACTCATTCTGTCAACGACGACATCATGCACGAAGCAATCGGCAACTTCTAACATGAGATAGAAGATAATAGATGAGTTGCACCGAACATGCCTTTCAAGTTACAGACCGTCTTTCATACAGGCGTATTAATGAAGTCCGCTTTGTCCGTCTGTGACAATGAGTATAGTTAATAGTGTCTGGATGGGAGAGCTGGAATAAAGTGGACACCCCGCATAAAGATGGGGACGACATAATGAGGTCGGGGGTTAGCGGAACTCCTCGGGTAAATAGGTCCAATGCATTACAAATCCCAGCACTACAGGATAAATGGGGAAACGACTGAGGTTATTTAAAAACAACAACAAAAGAACCACTCCTTCAACATACAGACAGGGGGGTCACTCACGAACACTTTCATGCTTTACCGCTTCTCATTGTAAGCAAGCTTCAGTAAACTACAGTCTGTGCCTTTCCGCTCCCTAATTCAATGGCTCTTAATTCTCACCTTTCAATCCACCCGTTCCACTACGACAATAAATTTCTCGCATTTCATACAAATGAGGAAAAAAAAAGGGGGAAGAAAGAAGTTCCTGAGAGCTAAACTTGTTGTCATGACAAGCTGTTTCACACTCAACAAGAGAAAGCCCTGAAGTAGGCATGTTTGTTTCTTCTTTCATGAAACTCTACTATAGTCTATACTCTGCTTGTGCACACCAGAGCTTGTGACGTAACCCCACCCCCATCCCCTGACCCATCCTTCGTTTTCTCTTCTCTCATTATTTCTGTGAAAGAGTGTTATAATTTCAAACTTATTTTGTGAGGTCACGGATGTCAATTTCACATGATTCCATGTCACATAACAGTTAAAGCGACAAAATGGATTTGAAGTCACATTTGTGCGTTAAATCATGTTTTATCGGCAATCATGGTCTTACAAAGTGGTCGAACAACAAAATCAGACGCACTATGGTTGAATTAGGCAAAGTCAAAGTTTTCACTGAAAGGACAAGCCTCTGTTGCGGTCTCAATCATCACAACTGGATCTCGTACAATTCAAAGTGGTGACCGGCTAACGCGGCAGGGTACATTATCGTACAGAAAGGTTGAAGTGCTCAACGGAGCCATAATGGTCATGGCATCAAACCAGATAGCCTACTAAAGAGAGTCGATTTACATGCACTAATTACCGAAAGGCAACATTACACATCCTGAAGGAAAGCCGAACTTTTAGGGACCTTTGATACTGGATAGATTAAGGAATACTACTACTACTACTACTACTACTACTACTACTGCTACTACTACTACTACTACCACTACTGCTGCTCCTACTACTACTACTACTACTACTACTACTACTACAACTATACATACTACTACTTTTTCACTAATGCTTAATTGTATACGAGGATCACAAGACGAATGAAATTCTAAAGTGACATTTATAGCGATGACAATGGAAATAACCAAAATGCTAACAAAAATCATTTCCATAATAAAACTATGAAATAACGATGAATAATATTGAAAATACCAGCTGTAACAATGATTGTGAACATACATCTTTATGCCTTCGTGGGTTCATAGCGTCCACCTCCACTTTTTTCAGTCAATAATTTGGGGGACGTGGCAGGTGGAGTAGACCTTTTGTCTTGGTCTATATGTTACAGTTCGCCTTGTATGTATGACGAAGTATGCAATCAATACGAGACGAGTAAACGTTAACCTATTATGCTAATTGTTTCTGAGTCATTCTTTACACAAAGGGCAAGGAGCATGTGTTACTCGCGTGATGTCCTCATTGGATTTCTGTCTATAGTGGTTATGTTGCGCTTGCACCTGGCTGTAAGTTTCATCATTGTCGTCATTTTTTAATTACCCTATAGGACGTCGGGACCCCAACAATGCACGCCCATTTGAAGTATCTACTTGTATGTACACCAATGACTCTATTCACTCCATGAATGAAGCGGGACCTAACGATTCCCCACAGTAAGATACTTTGATTAATTGTCTCGGCTCAAGTGCCCTTTTGACAGGTATTATTTAGAATTTACTTGTCAGTAAAGGTTCTTTGTACCTGTTGTCAAGAAGATCGCGATCAGCGAATTGTGCCCATTCAGCCAATCTGCCGACGCGTATAGCCATTAAAGAGGGTATAATTGGAAGGCTTAACTCTTCTTTACAATGGATTTTTTTTTCGAGCCTACTCTGTGAAAGTAATAATGAGCAGTGGAGTGCCCATCACAAAGAGCTAAAACTTTGTTGAATCACTCATTCTCTGTTCATCACTCAATTCAACACTCCACCCCGCTTACCTTTCCCCCTCTCTCAGACTTCCACGTCATCATTTGCCTTGTCTGCATCCTTATCGTCTGGGTCATATTTATGATTATGTCGGTTCTAGGGCAATTACCCCCTGAACAATTACCCCAGACCCTTCCCCTGACCCTAAACCTTATCCTGAACCTAATCCTTACCCTAACCCAAACTCTAACCCTAAACCTTACCCTAACCCTAATTTTTACTCTAACCTTATCACGAACCAGTATTAAGCCGGGGGTAATTTTGTCCGGGGGGGGGGGGGGGTAATTGCCCTGATATATACGGATTATGTCTATCGTCATAGACAAAACGAAGAAGAAGAAGAAGAAGAAGAAGAAGCAGAAGAAGAAGAAGCAAAATATTATCTATTATCAATATTAAATGTGAAAGCTATACAGACACGTGGCGTCAAAAGCAGGTTTGACTGTGTTGTATTCACGTGAGAGAAAAAACAAACAAACAACACTGACAGTCAGTCTGACTTTTTAGTATTAAATGAATACCTACCCAGTGTATGTGTACGTTTGTTTTTTGTTTTTCGTTTGTTTACATGGGTGTATTACTGTCTTTGAGTATAGTTCTGAGTTACGTTGCATTCGTTTTACATGCACGTTCTTGCGCATAAGCTGTCATATTCCATGAGTAATTCCGTTTAATGGAAAGTGTTTGTTCATCGCATCTACACGGGTAACTACGTCTTCGCTGACTGATCATCCTCAATCAATGTTTCATTTTCACCCACCTGTAGATTCTCTCTAGAAATGTAATAAGGCAGTTATAATATAGTGAAAACATTTTGGTTGCTGTTTGTTGGTATTCGCGTTTTTGTCTGAAAATGACAAAGAGTTAGTTTGCGTCGTACCGCGGGCACTTCGCAATCGATGATTTCATTACGTGACCGGCATCAGTTTGTTCATATCTTTCGGAGATAGTCATTGGAGCAGATTTCATTTTGCAGTAGAATTCAAAGCCTTGTCCCAACACCAACGTGGTTCATTCCTCGCATCATCAATTGTAAATCCGTTGAGGCTAATGTTTATAGTTTTGTCCAGGTAGAATGCCCTTTTGCTTCATATGATGATATCCGAATCAATTAAGTAACCAGTAGGCCTATGAATTAACACACTTTATTTTCATGCCTTATCGTGTGCAGGATGGATTTGCGATGGTTCGCCTGTGCGGTCGTCTGCTCGCTGAGTATCGTTCAATTTTCGCGGGCAAGCACGACGAAGGACATCAGCGGTATGTTTGGACAAACAACAAATCGTCAATAAGAGAAAATTCTCACCTTTTGCTCCGTTTCTCCCTTCAATTCTCTCTGTTGTATATTTTGCTATGCTATATAGCAGTTGTGCTTTACTCGAATGGCTGATAAGAACGTAATCTATATTGGCCGTTCACAAATTGGTTTGATGGGAGGACTAGCTAGCAGCATATACTTTTGTATTCTCAATTCTGTTTACTTGATTGGTGCAATTTCGAGGAAAATATTAAATTTCCACCTTACAGAGTGAAATATTCTTAATTTTGCTGACATTCTCTAGTAGATACGATTCTTTTGAACGAAAAATCAAATTCCGTATCTCTCTAAAAAAAAATCGAGTGAAAATTTTCACTCTAAAAAGAGTGAATACAAAAAAGAGTGAATTTCGAGTGAAATTGGAGTGAATTTTGAGTGAGAATGCTCATTTCACTCATTTTGGAGTGACGTCAGGGATCACTCGAAGATTTTGGAGTGATCCCTGACGTCACTCCAAAATGAGTGAAAATGAGCATTTTCACTCAAAATTCACTCCAATTTCACTCGAAATTCACTCTTTTTTGTATTCACTCTTTTAAGAGTGAATATTTTCACTCGATTTTTTTTTAGAGAGATTGCAGAAGGCGGAACGATGGGTAATCAAAGATGATTGCCGCGTGACTTTATGTGATACATTGTAGCTGATGTTACGATGGGGGACATGCCTGATGGGGGTGTCATGGTCTGTTAATCTAAAATCCGAGTAAAATGAAGTTAGAACAATGTTGATAATTACTATGCTTTCGCATCGCTGAAGTAGACAAAACCTGAACCCACAGAAGCGAAATTTAAAGGTGGTGATAGTACCGCCCCTTGAAAACCTGAAACGCAATAGGTGTCACCAAACCTCTCTTCACACAATTTGTCATGTCATGCTACACAACATTTACTGCCCCTCTCCCTCCCCCTCCCCACCCCGGTTGTCGCTGTTTCTCATGTGCAGTACCAGACGTATCCAATCCAATATTCAATTCTATTTCCATTTTAACAGATGATTGCAAAGTCCTGATCGACATGGGCTTCGATGTCTTCCACTGTACGAAGTCTGCCTACCCGGACCGGGACGAGTGCGTACCGCGCGGACGTCAGGCGGACAGTCGACTTCGACTTCGACCAGGGAGCTTCGACCCGATGAGTCGAGTGTGCGACTCGAGGGTAGACTGCACAGACGGCTCGGATGAGACCCTACCGGAATGCGTCGCTCCGCACAAGGGTAAATCCAAGGATGAAAGCAGTGATAATTATCTTTTTTATAACAATAAAACAACAACAACAACAATGCTGGATAATAAGAAACTATCAAAAAACAAAAAGAACAAAAGAAATCAATCAACTGCCCAGCAATACATCACACAAACGATAAACGCTCCAGTACGAGCAAAGTAAAATATATGAACTGTCGTATTGTTGCAAGTTCAACCGCAAGCCAAGAATTTGCATGGACAGTAGGGCCTATAGTAATAACTATTACTTCTTATTGTTACGGCAAATTTATGCACCGATGGCAAGACTATACAATCTTTCAAGAAGACCCCACGACATCTAATATATCCTTTCCACCAAAGACTCATCATGATTTTTGTTACACTCCGTTCGTTTTTATTTTCTCTTTCCTCGATAGCGTATTGCGAGGACGATCTGCAGAAGGAGGTCGATGGCGACTACTTGGACTCGTTCCATTGCTATGGCAACAAGAAAAACGAGATCGGGTCATCCATGTGCGTATCCGAGTGTCAGATGTGCGATGGGCGCGTCGACTGTCCGAACGGAGCCGACGAGCTGGCCGAGAATTGTTCAGCGATGAGACGAAAACCATTCGGATGCCAATACTTCTAGTCGTGCAGGACAGCGGGATCATCAACTAAAGTGGTGGCGTCACACTGTCCCGAAATTGACACAAGATGGCCATACAAATGTGAAATTTTCAAATTTGCCCGAAGTTTGTCCCGAACTTGGTTAAAAACGATCAAAAGCCAAAGCAAGTGTATAGATCTTTAGTTAGCAGCCTGATAAACTCCACCGGCGATGGCTTTATGCTGCCTGCACGAATACCCCGATGTTTATACGATCAGAGCCGATTCTGAAAACTTCCTTTATCGTGTGTGTCCATCTTTTCTCAACTTCGTTACAGCGTGACGCCTGCATGTGGGTTGGCGTCACTCTGTCCCGAAATTGACACGAGATGGCCATACAAATGTGGAATTTTCAATTTCGCGCGAAATTAACAAGCAAGTATTCGATCTTCTGTTAGCAGCTTGAGAAAACTCCACCGTAAATTCCTACGTTGGGACAATGTGACGCATGCATAATGAGGCATTGAATGTGTTCTTGCATCTGTTAATTTTCATTGAAGTGTGTACTACAGCTACATTTGAAGCTGTCGCATGTCTTAGAAACACAGCCCTTGCATTTTCGCAATTTGGTATTGAACATTATCCAGCCGCAGCTTTTATATGCTCAGTCCACCTCGTCATATTATTATTATAATTATATAGCCGTTGTTTGTATGGTTGTCATCGATTTTGCTTTTTTATCTATAACCAGGGGCATGCAAATTCACATGTCATGTTTTCAAAGTGCACTGTGGATCAGCTTCCTGGTCACTACATAGTGTAGGAACCGTTGAACAACCTTATAATTAAGTACGGGTAGGGGTAATCAAACTGCGAGTGTAGATGGTATTCAACATAAATCTTTTGGCATATTTGGTAAAAGAATGATGTTCGATTTAAGTCTTGTATGAGCATCCATCTTATACAAGGCTTCATTGTATGGAATATGTGAGCTAGGTCTGAAAGCAAATTCGTATAGAAGAATATGATTCCAGGGATTAAGTTATTCATCAACAACCCTCAGTCCTGAGACAGATGCATTAAACTGACAATGACTGATTGGCACATTACAGGGACATTTCTTTTCAATTTTTCTGTATTGAGTTGTAAAGATCACTATAGCCACGGTAATCTAAATACATGTGTACCTAGTTTGTAATATTGTAATGTATCAATATGTTTTATGTTGTAAATGTGTGATTTACAGAGACTCTCAACCATGGATCAAAAGTATATGTATGGTTATGACGAAGAGAGTATAGACTTGCGAGAGACAAATTCTTTATGATTATTTGTATTCCATTAATTCTTTTTTAAAGATAGAAAGAGTATAAAGTTGGTGAAGCGAAAAAAACCGAAGTTTCTACACTATTAAAGTGTAACGAGATCTAAATGGTAATTATGTAACCATGATTTATGACGATAATTTCAGTTCAGAATAAAGTTGTGCTCATCACCACCATTCAAGCATCACATGGATTCTTTCTTCTTCAATTTCGATATACGCCACATCTATTTATCAGGCAGGCCGCAGGTGCACGCACAGGTCGCTAACCAACTTTTTTTAAATATGAATTTATGCACAAAACCAGTAGACGAACGATTAATTCAAGCATGATTTCATTGTCTTACAGGATGTTTTCTAACGAACGAGACTCGATTAATTAGGCTATAAGAGGTTACTTGAGTATTTTGTCTACTACGCGCTCCAATATTCATTCTCTCTGCGCGATGCCATTGGCTAATAATACCAGTGCCGTATGATACTGCGCACGCGCCGCGGTGAATTTCCGGTTAAATCTCAAATCCGAGGATGTCAAACTTGCTCTGTGTGTGATCGATCCCCTGGATGCGACCTTCCCTGGATGATAATCCGTTTTGGCACCGCGATCGAGTACGCCATCATTTTCGAATTCACACAGAAAGAGGTATGAGATAAGATGTGAGTCTTTGATTTCCCTTTTAGCTAGGCGTAGCTAGGCGTAGCAGGTGGGTGTGATTGTGGTTGGGGGAGTTGGATACCACCAGTTTATTTGCAGATGGTGTTAGGACATTTATGCCACCGTCATTTTGTGCACAAGCTACTAGTAGGGAACTTACGTACAGTATCATCGACGTCCGGTATGTGAACGTGATGAAATCCGCTGAACGGGGCAGTCACGTTGTCACATTGTTGACAACTAGAAACTGCTTTGACAACTGCAGTGGTAGTACATGTAGTAGGCAAGAAAGACTGCATCGTACTGATAAGTAGAGTTCTGAAGCTGTGTAAACTGCGTTGGTAAGAGTTGTCCATGTGATGAGACAGGTGGAATTTGAATCAAGAAAAACTTGGGCATCAAGAGAAACTTGGATGAGTGATACTGTAGTCTGTATGTCGCATGGAGAACAACGGTGAGTTACTTATGACTGAAGGTCACGAGCCATGGCCAATTAAGTGGTGCCTGTGGTTCAGACGGGAGCGGATCCAGATGGTCTGAATAGGCAATGACCGAGTGAAAGGATTTTGTCCACCTTCATAGGGCCTTCGTGTGTGTGGATTGAGTGAATGCAGCATTCCAGCAATATGAGTAGAATGTATCACTATCAGTGAAAGCTTGGAGAAAATTGGACTATCATTCAAAAGTCAGGATTCTTTGAAGTACCTGCACAGTTACTTCTGGATGAGAAGACTGATTTTTGCTTTTAGTTTTTTTAGAGTGTATGCTGTCACATGTGTAGAACAAGGAGTCAATCAAAAGGATAGGAGAATTTACAAAATCTTGATTCTTATTTTTTGAAAAAAGTGCACATTTCCCCGACTTTTCACTGGCATATAATATATGTTAAAGGGACTGTACAGTACTGGTTGAGGTAGGGATTCATGTTTGGAACATTCCTAAGTGAGATAATGAAAAGCCTCTTAACGAGTCTTATGAAATATGAAAGAGCGTGTAATTTTAAGAAGGATACAACGTTTACTGTATTTGATGAAAATTGGTTTTCAAATGGCCGAGATATCCAAAAAAGTGCTAAAAGGCAACATGCCCCAACTTTATTAGTATCTCTTTGTTTCACCTTGTTTTTGGATATCTCAGCCATTTCAAAACCGACTTTCATCGAATAAACTTTTGATACCCCTTAGAACTGCATGCTCTTTGACATCTCATAGAGTGGTTTCTGAATATCTCACAAAACGTAAACAGCTAAATCTTCACCTCGACCAGAACTGTACACACCCTTTAAGGGTAATAAATTCCCCCTCCCTTCCGAAAGCGGCAAGTTATGTTCTTTTATTATGCAAGAAAAGTAGTAACGGTTAAATATTTTTTCTTTATTTTCTTTAGACCTAGTCTAGCCACCTAGTGTGGTAGCAAGTAGTAGGCCTACTACTTAGTAGGGACATCCTGTGTTGTAACAAAGTTAGTAGAATCTGGTCTTCTCATCCAGCAGTGACTGAGCAAAAACTTCAAAAATTCTTATAACTTTTGAATGGATTGTCCAATTTTCCTCAAACTCTCACTGATGATGTGTTCTAGGTTCTACTAGTACTACTACTAGGGCTATTTGTAGGCCTACTGCATTCTCCCAGTCCACATGTCTCTGAAGGTGGACTTGTCCTTGAAGTTGTGTTTCAGATCTTGGACTCGGTCAGAGTAGATAAACGGAGGGCTGCTCTGCCAGCTCTTTCTCATTACAAGACTTTCGCATTCTGATTTAGGATGATACAGCCTCTGACCTTGGTCAATAGTATGTAGGCTTGAGTGAGCTTGTGCCCAAAGTAGCAAACTGCTGCATTGCCTACAGGCTATTATTTAAAGGACAAGTCCACCTTCATATACATATGTGGATTGAGTGCCATCTGTAAATACACTCTGTCCGTCGGCCGTTGATGTCACCGTGTTCCATCCCAATAGCTTCCCACGAAAAGCTGCAACAGGGATTACTTCTTCAAGGTTCAAGGTTCAAGTGAATGCAACAATAATAGTAGAACACTACAGTGTATGCTGTCACATGCATACAACGATATAAAGAAAATAAAAATAGAATTTCATATAAACTTTACTTTTTGAAAAACGTGCACATTTTTTCAACTTATTAACTGACATGTATATCAAGGGTGATGTTATTCCCTCTGCCTTCTGAAAGAGAGAAGTCAAGTGTTCTTTTTTTATGCGAGAAAAGTGAAAATATGTTGAATTTTCTTAAATACTTTCTTTATATCATTGTACACATGTGACATCACAAGCTCTATGTCTTTTCATCCTGCTGAGACTGTGCAGAAGCTTCAAAAATTCATAACTTTTGAACTGATTGTCCGATTTTCCTCAAACTCTCACTAATGTGTTCTAGTACCTCTACTATTACTAATATTGCTGCATTCACTCAATTCACATGTCTATGAAGGTGAACTTGTCCTTCAAGTATTTGTGTAGTATAAATCCAGAATCGCCATTTTACTCACACTCCCACCATGTTCATTGTTGATCCTACAATGCATTTCCTGATAATCTATTCTAGAAATGTTATGGGTCTACAGTTTACTACTAAATTAAGTAGTAGTCAAGAAAGTCGCTAACATCTTGTGGTTTTTTTTTTCACTCAGATTCAAGAGTGTGCTAGTTATAGTGCTATTATCAGCATTTTGGCCAATTTTAATGGACAATTTTGAAGTGAATCATCTGTTTTTTGTTTTTGTTTTTGTTTTTCCTCCTTGACCTTCATCTTTTTCTTGACTGGTGACTAGATGAGGGTGGCATTAGTAGCTGTACAACTGTATACTGGAGCCAAACTTTATAAATCAATTCTGTTTGTTAGCAGGTGACTGACACCCTGCCTCTGCCATGTCAACCTGTGTTTCATTTACACTCTTTTGCATAGAAAGGCACTTCCAGAAGTTTATACATGAAGCGACAAATACTGTAAGCTACAGAAAGAACCAGTTTGAGGTACTAAATTGTAAATCCCTCAAATTACAAGGACATAAAACAGCCTTCCCCAAAGGGTAATCTCTCAAACTGATTCAGGCAAATTCAAGACAGCTGTCTTAAAATACCTTTCCCTAAACTAAGTCCACCCTGATGCACTGCTTTCTCCAGTTTAACCTCTGCTTGGGATCTTTTGAAGCACACTACAAAGTACAAAGATGTACACGTATAGGCCTAATATTGCTTGAATTGGGACTTGTAAGACCATTTTGCTGTTGACTTACAAAACAATGTTAATGTCAATAACTGAAAGTAAGTCCTGTATGTTACATTACAGATGCATATACTTTTATGTCAGACTTCCCTTTAAAAAAGAAAGAAAGTATCAATGTATAATATTATTGAAACCCAGTTGTCTTCTTGTCATGTTTTGTTTTGTTATGTTTTGTTTTGGTTTTTTTTTATTTTGTTTTGTTTTGTTTTTGTTGAGTGTGTGTGTTTGTGTACACTGTATGTATTTTATTGTCTCACATAACCCTCTCTTTATCTTTTCTGTCCACCCCCTCCCTTCATTCCTACCCTTGTTTTATGTAAATAATTTCCCTTCACCCCATCGCACATAGCCTCCCTTGTCTATTCCCTGTTTTCGTTTGAGATTGTGTATTTTTGTTATTTTTTTTTTCTTCCACTATGTATACATATATATATATACATGTATTTTTTTTTTCTCTCTTTTATTCCTGAGGGACCTTGTCTTGCAAGCTATGCTTCAGGTCTCCTCGTTTGCCTTTCTCAAAATATTGTTACCCTTATCATTTCACATACACATGTAATTATATATTTATGTATTTGCAAAAAATTTTAGTGTTAGTTGTTGTTGTTCCTATATACTCCTTAAAGAAAGTGTCAATGTTATTGTTGTGTTATTGTTATATTGCTTATTGTTGGAAGAAAGACAAATGAATAAATAAACTTGAAACTTGAAACTTGAAAATAAAGTCAAAATTTTCCTTATTACAATCTCATCCCAGACAATTTGCCTGGTTGAATTTGAAAAACTTGCCTGCTTGATCTCACACTTGTCATAAACACTGTAACAGGACTACAATGGGCTGTCTCAAATTGAAATACATGTAGTTTCAAACAGCCGTTTTGCTAGATCGGGGAAAACTTGATAGGCACTAGCTGTCATGATGAGAAACAAGTCACATCAGTCACAAATCATTATGTGCCCTGCCAATATTGGTCATGTAGTTCAATTCATTTGACATCACCATATAACTAGTCCAGAAAGTTGCCTTCAATGATTTTTATTTTGCTGTTGAACAACAGTGGTCCAAATTGCAACAACTGATACTTCTGGTTTTACTTGAAATATGAATGAAAATTTCCAAGTACATAATTTTACTGTACCAAGCTTTACTATAACTACAATTGTATGTAGATGTAATTGGGGCGCAAGAGCTTTTGGCAAAGGAGAACTATACACAAAACAATGTGCCTTCCACTTGCTGATCAACATCATTTTATTGGTCAAAATCATCTGACATTTGTCCACTAAGTGTGCAACTACCAAGTTTTAAATCTACACTGGTCCTTTCTGTTTATTTTGTTGCTTTTATTCAAGCAAATGCCACATATCAGGAGCATTTTTTTTTGTTGTTGTATTTTTTCTCTCATGTGCTGAATGACTCTTCTCTAAACCCTGAGAGACAATTATGGCATACGGGTACATCTTGTAAATTGGAAACTCAGTTTTGCAGGGCAGACTTTCTCAGTGTGTATGATTTCTCAATGTATTATCGGGCAAGTCCAAGATACGGTCCCCTCAGAAGGTAAAATTTAATCTTTGCTCAATATTGACATGTTTGGTATCATTTTGAAGCTTATGAGTTGAAGTTTTGAATTTCATAAAGAAAAAAAAAATCATACGTAAATTTATGCAAATTTCAAGGGCTTCATTTGCATATGTGAAATACAGTGTTACATGGGACATTTATAAAAATTCATATTTATTCAAAGGAAAGCAAATGATATTTGATTAATATGTGGACATAAGAAGTTCATCAAAGAGTTTGACTTGGTATTAAGATTTTAGGGATCATGCAATTAATTATGCAAATTAGTTCGTGTCCTATCATGAGATGTGCCATACGTAACACATTGAGGACATTTTTTAGGTTTTTTCTTAAACTGCTGAGGTTATTGGAGTGCTATTCTTGGAAGTTCTAATTTATTGTTAAAAGTTAGATACCATAGAAAGAGAAAAAATAGCAAAAAAAAAAGGTATTTTTTATTAGGCAATGAAATATGTTACATATGGGACAAATGTGTTATGTATGGGACATTTCCATAACCCTATATTGCATGTGAAATACAGTAAGCTAGGAAGGTCTCTCAGTACACAAATAGTTGATGATCCTGCAGAAGACATCCCAACTTTACACCCACTTTTGAATTCACTTGAAACAATACATGTACTTGTACTTGACTATTCAATTCTAAAAAAAAAGGGGGGTAGTAAAATACATTTTGCACAATGTATGTAAATTAGCATTAAAAGGATGGTATACCTTTGTTTTAACTTTTTATGAGATGATTAGGAACCACATTCATTAAATTATATTAAAGAGCATACAATTCTAAGAGGAATTCAAAGTATTTTTGATGAGGATCCATTTTGACATGGCTGAGATATCAATGAACACAGTGAAACAAAGTAAAAGTGGTCCTAATAAAAGATGGGACCCACTTTTCATTTGGACACAGTGTTTCTGAATGTCTCAGCCATTTCAAAACCAATTTATGTCACTTGACTAAAGCTTGAATTCCTCTTAGAATTGTATTCTCTTTTATATTTCGTATAAGAAGTTGCTAAAATTATCTTGTAAAATGTGAAAACCAGAATCCCATTCTCAACCAGAACTATACAATCCCTTTAAGGAGAGACCTGTGATATTTTAAAGGGTAATGAAACCAAAGATGGGTATGTCTTCAGATTGAAAGACTGCAGCAATGTTACAGTAGAAGAAAGCATCAGCAAATATTGAACAAAATTAGATAGGGGTACTTTTGGTAAGCCATTCAAAGGTATACATTTTGAAATTGCCAAAATTGCTGGATTAAAAAAAATATATATATACAGTTCATGACATTATTCATGTACAGTGATATAAAGAAAATATGAGAAAATTCTGCAAAATTTGATATTTTAATTAAAAGTGCATGTGTACACATTCCCTTGACTTGTTATTTACCTACATGTGTGTTACTGTATATGCCGAATATTTTGGGAGGTTTTTATTTTCGCGAATTTCGCGAGACAGCTGCTATTCATGAAATCAAAAACACACGAAAATATTGACTCCAATGCCAATATGAATGTGACGTATGCGTATACATTTCTCCTTTCAGTACATTACTCCACGATCGCGAATTTAACCACTCATGAAATTGTTGGGAAGTCCCGGTTCGCAAAAATTTAGACTTGCGAAAGATATTGCGTATGTATACAGTAACCCATTCGCATGATTCCCCATCACTTTTGTGGGGTGCCTTATTTAGGCAAAAACTAGGACGTCCAATGACCTTAGACTTGGCCAGGAGCTGTAGAATGGTTTTAGCCAATAACAGAGCTCCTTACTGGGACTCAGAAAACTAACTAAATGCGAAGAAATTAATTTGTAAATGTTTCTTATTGTCTTTAATACAACTATCAGGGGTTCGAGCCTGTGGAGAAACTAATTGATATTCATGTACATACATCACGCATGCATCTTTGTTGCTGCAGCAACTGCAGTGATTTCCTAAGCGCGGTATTATGATATCGATTGGCCACAGAGAGTGTGTGGCGATATCTGTTTACATTACCATGCCAGTGCGTGGGGATGCCGAGTCATGAAAACTTCACTCAATTTTTTGAACTTGGCATCTCTGAATTTTTGAGTGGATTATGTGATTTTCCTCAAAATATTGCTGTCTTCTCCGTACTGCTGCATTCTCTCATTTCATATACGTACATTTGGGTTCATTTCCCTGTAAATTATAGTCTCTGCTATATGCTGATGATGTGTTAATTTGCCACACTTCCCTCCCCCCCCCCCCCTTTGGATTGGAGTAATGAAGTATTGTCTCAAGTGTCTAACTAAAGTTGTTGCAAGATTTGGATGCTAGCTGCAGGCTCATTGACCCTCCATGTGCTGAGAGACCATCCTGGCTAGATACAATTTACATTCACATGTAATACATATTAGGATGTCCCAAGCCATCTGTAACACAACTGTCCCATATGTCACATTTTTTACTTGCTTAATTAAAAGTCGGTTTATATATTTACTTTTATTCCTTTCTATGGTATTTAACTGTTTAAATCAAAAACCTACAACTTCCTAGAATGGCACAATACTATAACTTTAATAATTTCAGAACCCCCCCCCCCAAAAAAAAGCATGTTTACTTTGTTATGTACTGACAGGACACGACCTAATTTGCATAATTTATTGCATAATACCTAAGATACAAAGTCAAACTATATGATGAACTCCATATGCCAACTATGACTCAAATGTTAGGTGTGTTGCTTTGAATAAAAAAGAAATAATGATTTTTTTTTTTAATAATTGTCCCATATATAATCCTGTAATCTCACATTTCTGCAAATGAACCCTTGATATTTGCATAAATTAACACAAACATTTTATTTTCCTCATGGAATTACAAACTTCAAATCATAAGCTTCAAAATGATACCAAACATTGTGATATTGAGCAAAGATGAACTTTTGCCTTCTCAGGGTATCTTATCTTGGACTTGCCATCATAACTTAATATCTACTGAAGATGTGATGCTTAGAGGATGTTAAAAATTCATGGTTATACAATGAATGAACGGTTGCCTGCTTCTCTTCAATTATCAAATGACAAGTGTTGTAGAAGGATGTAAGCTGTATAATCTGCATAGCATACCTAGCTGAAAAGAAAGTGGTCACAACAGTGGCTTAACAACAGCAACAATAAGAAAGTTTGTAGATCTCCATGTGACCTTTCATTAGCTCATCTGAGCCAAAGGCTCAGGTGAGCTATTGCGATCACTCGAGGTTCAGCGTCCAGCATGTGTTGTGTCTCTTGCACCATCCATCATGCATAAACATTTTACATTTTCATCTTTTAAAACCCCTTCACCAAACATGGTAGGTTAGCACTCCTAAGGGCAGAGGATCTCAATTTGTTCAAATGGGCACCATGACCCCCCCCCCCCCCAGCCCCTACACGCCTAGGGGGTCCCCAAACCCTCCGAATTAAGGAATCTTTAAAAATCTTCTTCTCAAGAACCAGAAGTGTAAGTGCTATAAATAAGTAGCCTACGTTGATGACTGTAGTTTCTAGTTTGTTCATGATGGCTTCTTCGGTGCCCCCCTTAGGACCATGTGGGGGGGGGGGGGTCTATATTGTGGCCTAAATTGTACATTTTCATCCTATTCTTAAGAATGCATGCATAAAAGGCAACTTTCACCATTATGCATCTTTGAATCAGATAATGTTTGCAAACCTAAGATAGATGTGTGGATTCTTGTGTCAATGATAGTTTGGTTTCTTAGACTTAAATCTGTCCTCGATAAAATAACAATATTCTTGGTTTGCTGATACAACAATTTTGGCGTCTTTTAGGGTGATGTAACCATGCCACCACTGACTCTGTTCTTGAGTGAGGATACCACCAAGCTGCTGTACAACAAGTTTGTGGTTGTGATTGGTGATTCAAGTAAGACTTATTTTATACATTTTACCTATTTTTAAAAGCAACATTCAGTTTAGGATTTACATACTTGAAGTGATTGTGTCTCTACAGACAAATCATCATGTATCGATTATTATATTAAAAGCACCTATATGTAGGTCAAACCCTGTTTGTATAAAAATATATTGTACTTTTTATGTCTACAGGCCTTAGCAACTACCAAGAACTCTTGTATTCCATCTGTGCAACTTTGTGTATATTGTTGCACTTGAAATTAGTACACATTTGTTTGTTTTCAGGCTGCTAGTCCATCTATCTTTTTACATCTTGCTATCACAAAAAGTCATTAACCAATAGGTTTCCTATGAAGAAAAAGAGATGAGGTTAAATCAAGATCAAATGTTCTCCTTTGTTGTAAGTTGATGAATAAAGTGACAGTCTGTCATAGTTGAAGGGGTACATCTGTCTGACCCCATAAAAAACAAAACAAAGATGCCTTGTGTCGCAGTACAATATTTAAGTCAACATGCAAAAACACTGTACATCTCCTTCAAAAATTACCCTGAAAATTAATGCCTGGACAGTTCTTGTAAGAGATTTATATGTTTTCCATTAATTTGCAGTTCAGAGAGGCATTTACAAGGATCTTGTGGCACTGCTGCAGGGGAATGAATATTTGTCAACAAAAGACTTGAAAGCAAAGGTAACTATCAGACTCTGTGTGGGGTCTACATCCAGTGGAAGATAACTGTCTTCTGCAAATTCTTTAAATTCAAGAAATATTTGGTATCGTGTGTATGGTTGGTACATTAGTACCAGTGTGGCAGGTATAAATGCAGTGTCAAATTTCAGTATCGTTGTGGCAAGGCACATTGAATGTATTACAGACCTGTGAAAGTATGTCAAACAAAGTTTGTGACTTGCAGTGTGTCGTGACTTTGTGCCATAGTAGCATACAGTTAAACTCGCCTAAGTCGACGTCGCATATGTCGAATAATCGCGCAAGTCGATGATTTCAAAAAGTCCTGATTTTTCCCCATTGACTTAAAATACATGTATTAATTCACTCACAAGTCAAATTTTTTAAGTCGAATACTCGCCTAAGTCGATGAAATTCCAAGAACACTTTCACGGAAAAACCATTGAATTCAATGTGCCTAAGTCAAATAAGATTTTATTGTGTAATAAATCACTGTCAAAATCACGAGACGCCAGTTTTTGTTTACATACAGTATATACCAAAAGAAACTTTGCGTTAATAAGCATTAACGTTTCATTAATGCAAGAGGTTTCGCCTGAATCGTTAGTAACGCAAACTAACGATCGGGAAAATTAACGTTTGTAGTAACGATGAGTAACGATCCCTAGCACAAATTAACGATAGGAAACGCAAGAACTCACACGAGATTTTGGTTTTGTAACGAGACCTAGTGAAAGGACGACGTAGCCCCTGCCGAGTGTAGCGACCTATGCCTTATATTTAGCGGAGTCTTTTCGCGAATGGTTAATTTTGCGACCGGGGTCACCAAAAACGCACGCCGGGCCACCAAAAAGGCCGGATGTTTGCCTTCAGTTTTGGAAATGAACAGCGGTAACAATTGGCTCCATAAGATGCTAGAATAAATGTCAGATGTTTGCTCTTAATTTTGGAAATGAATAACGGTAATATTCGACTCCGTATAATACTAAAATAAATGTCAGATGTTTGCTTCTACTTTTGGAAATGAATAATTGTACGATTCATAATCTTATGTATTTTATTGTTTATTGAATTTCTTATTTATTTCTTTTTTGACTTTTTGTTTTTGTTGTTTTTTCGTCAAAATTTGTCACAGAATCTTTTTAAAGTAAAATCAGGCTAAAATAAATCATCAGCCATTGAAAGTAAAAATATTTGTTTTTATATGAATCAATTACAAAAACGCTACATTGGATTTGTACACAAAACCATGTTTTTGAGCAATTTTTGGGTCGTTGTGGTTTCAAAACGGTATACCGAGGAGCAACAAGTTTGGTCTCAAAAGTTGCGTGATACTTGAAAGAAAAAAGTCATAAAATGTGGCGGCGAGAGCATCACGTGTTGCAGAATAATCAATCATGCGAAACATCGAAGGGAGGCCAACCCCCCTCCCACCGGCAACCTCGTTATGATGAGTTTCCCTTTACATGGAAATGTATGTATGTATCATGTATAAGAAGATACCACTTGTAAATGTAATGAACACTTTCTAAAGCAGAGCTCACTTGGCTTGTTGCTCTCTGTATTGATTATAAGCGAGCTATGTCTTGTGTGCTGGTTTTATATTGTTAGTACACTGTATTCTTACACAAACAGGGGGAGCTTTCCTTTATGAAGGATGAACTCCTTGAAGGTGGACGACATGGCAGAATGACGAATGGCATCAACTACAGAGAAGTCCGGCAATATCGCACAGATTTTCATCTTGTCAGGTACAACCAGGGAGGTGGAAAGAACAGAATTTTTGCTCCAATGTCATGTTATTAAAGTACATGAAATGGCTTGCTCAGCAGTAATCTGTGTATCTGGTTTGAGTGCAAGTTATTTTGATTCATCACTACTTGCCCAGATTTGTATGGTATTTAAGTGAATTAATAGATTTAATCTGATTAACTTTGTTTATTTCAAAGCTATATGGAAATCTAAGTATTATCTGGAGCAAACTCCATGTGATGAACAAGGATACAGCATTTCATTGGTGTGAGAAGATTTTCCCACTAGAGATTTTTAACTACTGTATGTCTCTTTATATAATGGATACAGTGAGCTAGAAATGTATTTTCTTGTGTGTGTTCAAACTTCTTTGTATTTGACACACACATATGCCCCTACCTGGGACTCCAGCACTTACTGTAAAAGTGGTCTCTTTCGCGTACAGAAACTTTCGCGGTTTCCATCTGTGCCGACTTTTTCGCGTGTGTTTAAATTCGCGGTCGGTAATGATAGCGTTGTAACAAGCCACGAGTTCAAAACATTTTCGCGTGATGTTAAATTTGCGGTTCAACCTCAAAGCGCGAAAAGTGCGAAAATAAAACCACCGCGAAAGAAACCACTTATACAGTAGTGTGTCACAAATATCTGCAGTCCTTCATGTGTATATTTATGTTAGCAATTTCTGGGCTTTCATTTTGACAAGATCATGTTTACACTGAAAAAGTTCTTGCAGTCCTGACTATCTTGTTATAGCATGGTAACAAAGTTCACTTGAACTTTGGATGTGATAAGCATAATGATGTTCATAGACAAGTTGGATGAAGTTACTCTGAATTGTAGTAAACCATTTTAGGGAATTTTTGATGTATGAGGCTAATTTGCTTTATGTGTTAAATGTTCCTTGTGTATTATCTGTATACATGTACAACTTGCACCTTCACCTCTTTGCTATCCAACATGAAATACTAAAGGACAATGACAAGTTCAACCATTCTCTCTTGCAGGTTTTACTTTGTAACAAGAGCATTCAACAAGTACTGGGAAGAGGTCATACTCCCTGATTTGAAAGGAAATCCTGTTCCTGATGTGGTGATCATCAACTCTTGCCTGTGGGACATCTCCCGCTACAAGAGACGAGACAGTATGGTCTCTTACAAAGAAAACCTGGAGAAGTTGTTCAGTAGCCTGAACAGCATCTTGCCTCTTGAGACGCTCATTCTGTGGAACACGGCTCTACCAGTCGCTGCAAAGATCAGGGGTGGCTTCCTCCTGCCAGAGCTGGAGTACATGAGTGAGAGAATCCGCCTTGATGTGCTGGAGGCGAACTATTATGCCAACAAGCTGGCCAGGTACTATGACATTGACATCTTGGATCTGCATTTCTACTTCAAGCACCAGATGCACCGGCAGGTAGGGGATGGGACACACTGGAACTATGTTGCCCACCGCAGAATTACCAACCTGATCCTCGCCCACATTGCTGTGTCTTGGGGTGTGGGTTGCCCTCGAGGATGGACATCACCCGCACCCAGAAGGGATCAGCCTCCATCAAATACAAGTAACCCCAGTCTCTACTTTGACTTTGAAAAGACAAGTTCTCCACTACAGATATCTCAGAAGCCACTGATGCCGGGCAAGGAACCACCAATCCCTGTTAGTGGACCAAGGTATGCCACGAATCAGGACTTGAAGGAGGGAGTCATGGTTGAGGCTCAACAAAAAGGACATGGCAAATCTTGTCAAGAGGGGAGTAACCAATCCTTTGAGCCATCTGATGCCCATGCTATGAGAAGCTTTGTCCGGAAAATGAAAGATGACTCTGTGACTTCAGATTCCGACATCAGTCTTCCCCCTGGTGATGATGGAGCAGAGAAGCTGGAAGCCAAAAACATGAAGACTACCAATTTGCCAAGCTCTGCTGTGTCCATAGATGCTGAAAGGAGACAAAGCCCAGCAGAGAACATGCAGCCTTCCAGCAAACCAAGTGGCTTTCTTGCAGGGTCCAAGGAAGAGAAGAGTGGATCAGAAGAAGCCTCTCCCGAGATTCACCCCTTGATTGGAGGTGGTCTTCCCGATAACATCAAGTTGGCACCAATAGATGTTGGCAACCTTCAGAAGCAGTCACCATCACCACCGCAAGGCAACAGCCATCCAACATCACTGAAGAGCAGGGTGATAAAGTCTGGGAGCCGTTACCAACCATATTCTGCAACCAGTACCGACACTCGCTTCAAGACACCCTTGGTCCCCTCCACACGACCTCAACCACATTTGCCATCTCATTCATATTCCCAATCCCTCCCATTGACAAACAACCACCCTCATGCATACTCACCATACCCGTCCTACCCATTCCGCGGCTATTCCAACTACAATCCCCAGCCAGCTCCATACTGGCAAAATCCTAGTCAGTCGATGTACCAGAATACGTACAACACTGCCTACCAGCCCTACCAACCCAATAATCCCTATCACTCTGCACACACTGGCATGAATCAAGATCAGGCAGCAAGAATCCGTCAGAGGATTGCTGCCGAACGTAACACAGACATGGCCAATCAGCTAATCCAGGAAGGATTCTTTCGGCTGCAGTAGATCACCCACTTGTGTAAAAAGGTGTTTGTATCATCTTTGCACAGAACATTTGCTCGTAGGAGTGCAAATCTCTCAAGTTAGGGAAAAAAATTCAAAGTCACATATTAACTTTGTTACGTCTCAGAGAAATACAAGGCATGTAATACAATGCTAGGCATCTGTGTTCATTAGTATTCATATCCAGAATGATGACAGACAGTAATAGTATGGCTCTTGAATTATTTTCTTTTGCTTGGAATTTTGTTTCTCGTAAGACTCTGTACTTAATTTCCTAGCTGCCATTTTTCATGCAGTAACTCTCAATTAAGCAAAAAATAAAAATAAATAAATGTGAACAACAGTAACTTTGATTTAAAATGCAATACACAGGGCTGTACACTAACCCATCAGTAGGTACTTGTACATTGTACCCAGTTTTTCCATTTTGACAAGTCCATTCCATCCAGAAAAAGTTATTAGTCTGCCAGTGAATTTGTGCTGGTCAGGGACCGTCTGACCAGTGCCAGTATGCAGCGTTGCAATACTACACACTGTACATTGTAACTCTTACCTATGCATCCAATTCATGAAATCTTTTGGTTTCACATTCAGTCTTCCATATGTTGAGTGTGAGTCCAGTATGAAAATAAGCTAAATACAAAAGCCTTTTTACTGTGAATGTCCAGTAGAACTGTAACAATTTATGCAATCCCGTGAATTTGCAAACTGCTCCCGCTTTTTTTTTACTAATCTGAGTTAAAGGCTCAAGTGAGCTACTAGTTGCAATCATTCATATTATCCGATGTCTGTCATCCATCGTGTATAAATTTTGGACAAAATTGGAAACAGTAACTCTAGGGTTTCCACTGAAGTATATAGTAATTTGATGTGATGTTGACCAATTATCTTCGAAGTCATTGAGTTTGACCTTGTTCTTGTGTTCTATGATATTTTATAAAGTATGATATGTATCAATTATCAGTACTAAGTTTGGTAAGCATACTTGTACTCATATCAAAATGAATTTGGAGTACCCAAAGAAATGATTATGAGTTGAAAGGTAATTTAATCGGCCTTACTTTGACCACCTTGCATTTGTGCCACTGGTGATGGTTGTGCCAGAATCATGTGCATGTTACTACTTGAAGAAGCACATACTCCATTATCATTCAAAACAGTGGCATTGTCATGTCAATATTCATTAAAATGTGATCAATTGATTCACAGAGAATGAGGTTTGGACAGTTTTCTAGATACTTTTTTTTTTTCGTATGTATGATGTCATGGGATTTTAAGCTCTTGGCAAGTCACATTCTCCAAGCCACAAGGACCTGCGAATTGTGCTGCAAATTTGCCAGTGATGTCATTGTGGTATCTGTGGGTTTGAAGATTTTGTTTGGGTTTTAGTCAGGCATAGACTAACCCATGTAAAGTCGTAGAGTTGGTTTCTAGAAGAATCGAACATTGCTTCATTTACCAGTTGGGAAATGGAATGGCGTAAATATGATACATTTCCTCTCTTGATAGTAAGTATTCTCATGTTCATGCAATATTCTATTTTAAGATCAATTTCTTCAGGTTTAGGCTCAACAGGGGACAAACCCACTAAGGACTGGAGGCTTCTGACACACTGAAACGAAAAAAAAAACACACAAAACATTGTACGCTTGTAATAAAACTTTGGTTACAGAGAGTGAGGCCTTTTACATCAGATTCATTTCAGTTTTATTATTGCCAGCCAATGTCAAGCCAGTTTGGAGTTACATTATGCACACGAGCAGACAATGCCATTTGAGAAAAACTACATAATGAGATGCAGAGTTGTAATGAGCCATGTCATGGACAACATTGGAAGGGTTTGTAATTGCAGTGAAAAAATTAAAACATTTCTAAACATTCAAGGGAGCTTGTTGTGAAAGCATGTTAGACTACTTGTGTATGTACAAGTGGTGATATCTACACTGCAGCTCTACAACTTTTTGTTTCGATGTTTTAAATGCAGGGACATTAAAACCATTGCCCACTTTGAACTACATACCTCCTATTGCCATAAAACAGGGTGCTGCCAGTCTCTTAGAATAGAGTAATGCAAGGTTGATGCCTTAGAGGTGACAGCTTTATCAAACAAATCTATTCCATACTTTGTATGACACTGAGTCCTTTCCTTTCTCAAGTATTCACAGTGGAACGCTTTATTTTTGATGATTGACCAGTTTACTGATGTATTTAGACTTTATGCACACACACACACAAACACAGACACACACAGACACACACACACACACACACACACACAAAGTTACAGAAACAATCTATTTGAAGACATTACTTAACAAGCTGAGTGTACATAAAAATTGTACATTCATGTATATACATTTCACAGTTTAATCACAATATGCAGAGTTGATGTCTCTATGCCATGCAGTTAACTCCTTGCCAAAGATAAATCACTTGCAATTATAGGAAATGCTTTCACATATATGAGTAATTTGTGCAGATATATTGGGTGTGATTTAACTTTTGTTGTATCTTGGTTTAGTTTGTTATAATTTATCCTGTGTAAATCTATGTAAATAGCAGACATACAGGTACATTTATAGAAGCCTGCTTATTTTTCTATGTGTTCTGTGAAAACCATGTGCTTATACTGATGTTGTTGTTTTTTTTTTAGTTATTTAGCCTTATTCAGCATGACATGAAGGAAACAGCTTACTTGAAGTTTGAGAATCTATGTAGAAAAAAAAATGTTTTGTGTATTTGGGTGATACAACAGCAGCATGACAGTACTAAGATTATTCAAAATAAGATGAAGGTGTATATAATGAACAATTAAGACAAATGACTGAATATTATTGTCATCTCATGGTCTCATGACTGTGTTGTCTTTCTTATAAATCAAGATCTTTTCCCCCTTCAAGCTAGCCCCCCTAAAAAAAAACACACACCACCAACAACAAGTGTTTAATGATTATGACTTCCTATAGTCTAGAATGATGTGTTGCTGGCATTGTGTCCCTATACTGTCATGTGTATGTGTATATGCACAGCAGAATCATTGACTTACATGCATCTTTCAAGACATTGCAACATGAGTTACACATTGTGTGGAAGACATAAAGGCTTGCATGAAAGAGATATGACAATCATGGTGTCTATAAACACCTGTCATTGGTTCCCCATTGCACTCTATGTCACATGATTCTTTTATAGGCCAATCAGCATGTTTTTGTTTTTTGTCTTGTAATATTTGTTTGATGATTGTCTTGGCTTCCATGAATTTATATTCCCATGAAATGGCCCATCTTTGACCAAATGTCAACAGTCGGGTTGCAAATGCCAGTAATACACTCTGCATTTTTAAAAACTGATGCAATGGAAACTTGGAATAAAGAGATCTGGAACAACAAATTGTCTGATACAGTGGACACTTCTTTGGTCCTGTGTAACAAAGTCTTTTCTTTCTTGTTACTTTTGGTGCAACGATGTACCCAATACATGCACTGTAAGATAAACAAAATTTCCCTGGTCCTGTGTAACAAAGTCTTTTCTTTCTTATTACTTTTGGTGCGACAATGTACCCAATACATGTACTGTAAGATGAACAAAATTTCTCTGGTCCTGTGTAACAAAGTCTTCTTTCTTATTACTTTCGGTGCAACAATGTACCCAATACATGTACTGTAAGATGAACAAAATTTCTCTGGTCCTGTGTAACGAAGTCTTTTCTTTCTTATTACTTTTGGTGTAACAATGTACCCAATACATATACTGTAAGATGAACAAAATTTCTCTGGTCCTGTGTAACAAAGTCTTTTCTTTCATATTACTTTTGGTGCAACAATGTACCCAATACATATACTGTAAGATGAACAAAATTTCTCTGGTCCTGTGTAACAAAGTCTTTTCTTTTGTATTACTTTTGGTGTAACAATATACCCAATACATGTACTGTAAGATGAACAAAATTTCTCTGTTCCCAAAATGTTAATGTATACAGTTTCCATTTAATGACATGTTACACATGTTCTTGAGAATGTGATTAACAGTTTCTCCATTTGGTGAGTACTTGAGTATGCAAATTTTCCATACCTTTGCAAATCATGGCAGGCTGGTTGTATACCCCCACAAAAATACCATGTACTTAAACAAAAGCCAGAAAAGAGGGCCTCTGAACAGCAAAACTGCTGTCTTAACAAGCTCTAGGAATTACATGTACAGTGGACTCCCATTATAACGAAGTCCTCGGGACTGGCAGTTTTCTTTTGTTATATCAAAATTTCATCATAACCGAACAAATAAACAATTTAAAAACAAAGAGAGGATAATCTTGCGGCCTGAATTTTTCTTTCGTTGTAACCGGAATTTCATTATGACCGTGTTCATTATAACAGAAGTGCACTGTACAAGCAAAACAAAGAAAGAAAGAAAAAACAAAAAACAAACCTTGAGATCAGTGATGTGTTTGTATTCCCTACCCCAAGGGCATGACTTATAAATTTGTATGAAAAATTTCATGACTTGTTAACTAGAGAGTTAAGAGAAAGAAGAGGCAACTTGTACATGCACTGTGTATTCTTAAATGTTAACAACATACTGCAGGATGCTGCTTTCCTCTTGTTTGTTTTTCTCTGTATTGATGGTTTTAAAGAAAAATCTATTGTTGCGGGAAGTTACGTAAAGATCAAATGAAGAATGTGGTCACCTTGACAGCCTGTGAGAGTCAGTTTTTAGAGTACCTTGTCTTCAGAAATGTGTGCCTGTCATGGTTCAACTGTATACATTGTAGTTTATGTCCAGTGAGATGTACCATGAACATGAATTCTGCATATTTTGGTTCACTTTTTGATGATTGGTCCAATTATAATGCATGTTTCCTGTACTTGTGTTGGAATAAAGTTTGCTAGAGACATTCAGCACTAATTGCATTGTGCTTCTACTCTGTGTTTGTACTTGGAATTGATGTCATAAGATTAGGTTTTGTACCTTTAACACAAATTAATACACTGAACAACTTTAGCTAAAGGACAAGTTCACCTTCATATTATATACATGTAGATTCAACGAATGCAGCAATAGTAGAACACATCAGTGAAAGTTTTGAAGAAAAAGAAAAGTCAATGTATTTTCGCTTTTATCACATAACAAAAGAGCACTTGACTTGCCTCTTCCAAAAGGCAGGGGGAATAGTACACTGTATGTATTACCCATACCATACATCAGTAACAAGTCGAGGGAAATGTGTGCTTATCAAAAAAAAAAAGAATGTGAAGTTTTGTGGAATTCTCTTTGAATAAGTGCTTGGTACTGCAAAATTGGAAAATAGCATTCAACACAGATATACTAAAGCTTTTCGACATGCACTCGTCAGAGTAAAATCGCATGAATGAACAGAAAGCCAGAAATGAAATACATGTAATATAAAGGAAGCGAAGGAAACCATACAGGTGAAATGGCTAGCTGTGATTGGCTGTCGAGGTAAACAAAATTAGCCATGCTGCCAGCCGTTTCTGGCTTTCTGTTCATTCATGCGATTTTACTCTGATGAGTGCATGTCGAAAAGCTTTAGTAACTCTGTGTTGAATGCTATTTTCCGGAATTCTCTTTATACAGTATTTTCTTTATTGTTCTATGCATGTGACATCACAAAGTGTAGTACCAGTAGTCATCTCGTCCAGCAATGGTGGCACTGAAATTGTAACTTTGAATGGATTGTCTGACTTTCCACAAATTAGTAAAACAATGATGTGTTCCACTAATATTGCTGCATTCACTTGATCCACAGGTATATTGTATATGAAGGTGAACTTTAATTTACATTTTGGCATGTGTATTGTATGTGCATTGACATAATGCAGTCTGAGTAGGTGCCTTGTTCTAAATCCAGACTGGTTCCTTCTGCTGCATTTGGTGTTTTTTTGTTTTTTTTTTAAATAGAGTGAATGAACATTCCTACAAATGCAAAGCAACAGCAGAATCATCAATGTGTGTGTGCATATACATGTATATATTATATATACTGTAAATGTCTGTATATACATATTTGAAGAGTTTTATTGCAAAATGAGCTAAGCGCCATTTTTAAACATTTCAAAGTAATTGGTAGTCCATCATCAGATAGAGCAAAATTAAACCTTTCCAATAATACCTCACTTGTAACATAAGGAATATTCTGTTTGTGATGGTTGATGATTAAAGTTGGAAACTTAAACCTCAATTCCCCTTAATGGACATCTGTTTGAGGCTAATTACAAGTGAAGACCAAGAAATTCTTGTTGATGTCATATGAAAAAAGGAAATAATAGTGGAGACTTGTGTTCAGTTCAGTGGGAAACTTGAGAGGGGATGACAATATCACCTCTGCCATTTATGTGGGGAAACTGTAATACACTGATAATTTGCTGATATGTTCCACTTTAATGAAAAGTAGGCCTATCTTTTTTGTTATCATTGTACTCTTCATTACAAAAAGTCAAGTGGTAGGGAGGCTAAGAAAGGAATTAACACTTATGAACATGATAGTGGGTATGGAGAGGAGGTAATTTTCTTTAATAAGTCTCTTCATGTGGGTTAAAAATTAAGTTTTCTAGCCACATTTGCAACTAAGTTTGTGATCTCACTGAATATTTTTTAATGTTTTATTTCCTTCCTCTTGCCATTATATTCACAAAACATGAGATAATTTTATTAAATCATGCAGAACAAAATCATCAATAAAAAGTACACTTGAGAACATCTCATATTTCAATCTATGATCGAAGAAAAATCTGTGTTTATACCTGCAGTAGCCTAATCATTCTTTTTCACCTTATAATAATGGAAGTAAGGCATGAAATGATACAGCCCCACCCCATGACACACTCAGGGAGTGGGTTACTCTGGTATTTGTTTGAAATCTGTTTCCTTCTTCCTGCCAAACATGTACAATACTGTAACACGAAATTATCTCATTCATTGGTAATCATACTGTACAGTAGATTAATGAAAACAGTAAAGCGAACTACACCAATCCAACTAAATGAACGAAGTCACGCATTTGAGCAATGATCTCCGAGTCCGAGTAGTAGTTAGTAAGTCATTAGTAAATACTTATGCCCGTTGGGCATGTTAGGCAAAATAAAAGAATGGTGAACTGATTGCTCTCAGCCAATCATTTTATTAGGATTCAAGTCGCCATTGTAATACTCGGTACTACATAAATAGTAACCTCTCTGGAACTCTACAACTGATGATCACAGCAACTTTAGTAGTTCAGTGCGCAAGCTGTTATAGGGCTCACACCTGTAGATAAAATGGACTGTCCCAGACCCCTTCACAAATTCGTACCAAAGATACCAAAATAAATGAAGAAAAAATTAGTTAAAAATCAATGATGCAGTTTGGCAAAAAATTGAATAGCTGTAGATATTGAGTATGAATTCCTCTACAAACTGCATTTTGATTGGAAGATGAAAGCTTTTCTGATGGAATTTGAGGGGACTATATTTCATTGGGTATGTGTACGGAAAATAGGTGATTTTTTGAGTGACAAGAACTCGTAGTCTGGCTTTGCGGACCCTTGGACAGAATTTGAGCAGAAGAACCCACCCTGAAAATTTGATGGATGAAAGGGTATATCTCACTTATCCAGGTTAGTGAAGCTGGAACACCTCATTTCTCCCAGCTATTTTATAAAATTTTTTGAAATTTGAATTTTAACACACATCTCTATGGGGAATTATTTACCCGTGTGAGTCCTATAGAGAATGCACACAATAATAATAATAATAATAATAGTGGCTACTTGTATAGCGCACAGGTCCACTTTTCAGTGCTCATGGCGCTTCAAAAATGAAAACATATCATATATTTACATGCATATACATATTCAAACATTTCAACAAACAAGAAAATGGTAGACAAAAACAAATATATACCAAATAAAGAATACAACATATACCAATTAAAAATACAATATTGATCCAATATTAATTACATACAGCAATACAGTCCTCAGTATGAAAGGAACAGATAAGTTTTAAGTTTGGACACAAGCAATGCACACAAGTCTATGGGAAGTATTCATCCCATACAAGCTCTGCTGGTCTATGTTGATCTATTGTGTCAGATCTCTTCCTCCCTCCCCCTTCTCCTTCCTACCCTCCCCCCCCCTTCCCCTCTCCTCTACCCCTCCCCTCCCCCCCCCCCCTACTCTGCTTAGCTACAATTTGTTTTCTTATTATGTTGTGGTACTAGATCTTTGTACATAGCAGCCATCAGTAACGCACAACTTTGAATGACTGTGTTATCTTAATGTAATTCTTTGTTTTGGCTACCGCTGGAACAGCTCAAAATACATAAAGCTAGTCTGATTGACAAAACAAAGTCTTTTAAAGTACTTTGTAGGCAATAAGGTGATGATGACACCCCCATAATCAAGGATAACTACCTGCATCTATGTATTCATCTTAATATGTAGAACTGATCAACACAGCAAGATTTATTTTTGAAAAAAAAACCCAAAGGGCATGATTTTCAAAAGTGTCCCTTTGAGAAGTTTTATAACCCTTGAATGTGTAATTTCCCATATGATGTAGGGGCAAATATCATCAAAAACACATTTATGATGTTAAAAAGTCAAATGATAAATTTTATGACCTCCACTATAGAGAATGCACGCAATGCACACAAGTCTATGGGAAGTATTCATCCCATACAAGCTCTGCTGGTCTATGTTGATCTATTGTGTCATATATCTTCCTCCCTCCCCCCTTCTCCTTCCTACCCCCCCCCCCCCCCCCCCACTCTGCTTGGCTACAATTTGTTTTCCTATTATGTTGTTGTGGTACTAGATCTTTGTACATAGCAGCCATCAGTATCACACAACTTTGAATGACTGTGTTATTTTAACGTATTTCTTTGTTTTGGCTGCCACTGAAACAGCTCAAAATACATAAAGCTAGTCTGATTGACAAAACAAAGTCAGTCTTTGTAGGCAATAAGGTGATGATGACACCCCCATAATCAAGGATAACTGCCTGCATCTATGTATTCATCTTATGAAGAACCAAGGATTGCCTAGTACCTCCTTGGAAGAACTGATCAACACTGTAAGATTTATTTTTGAAAAAAAATCCAAAGGGCATGATTTTCAAAAGTGTCCCTTTGAGAAGCTCTATAACCCTTGAATGTGTAATTTCCCATATGATGTAGGGGCAAATATAGCTAAATATCATCAAAAACACATTTATGATGTTAAAAAGTCAAATGAGAAATATGACCTCCACTATATGGCACCTGCACACTGAGTAGTACAGTGCCGTATTAGAGCGCCACCTCGGGACAAAGTTGCGTACAGACGTGACGGCTCGCAGCCACAGAGTTCTGTGGTACGTGCATGCTCGCAGCTCGCTCGCGCGCTGCGCTGATGCTGTATAGATTGTGAAAGCATCCAAAGACCTTATTTTACACACTGTACAATACATACAATTTGTACTGTATTCGCTGGTGTATGGTGAGAAAGCGAAGAGCAGCGGAGCAAAGCGGACATAAACATCGATGCAGACGACGAACGGTCTCGGACATCAAGACTTCCTGAGCGTTCTGTGTGTGCTTAGCCTGTGTTCCATACAGTAAATGATCGTTAGTGGTATCCTCGACTAGACTTGTGTGGGGAATTGGTTACCGCACAGCCGAGTCGAGTGCACGTTCGATCACGGGGACCTACGAAACTTGCACGTAGACCATGCGCACGTACGTACGATCGCAGCATCAAATGCAAGTGGGTGGGAGGTGACTAATGACGGCGACGACGACGATGGTATCAAAGGCACGGATCTCTAACAAGGAAAACAAAAGCTCTCGGTCATGGTGATTCCACGCCCGGTGGGTGTTTGATCATGTATCTTGCAGATCCTTCTATCGTATTTTCATTCTCATAATGTGCCATCATCGCGTCAGTGACAGTGCCAGTGGTTTAAAATAGAGTGTATGCCGTATAGCGTAAGGGCCAGACAGTAACTAGGGGCAGGGCCGGGTCTTTCCTGCGAACTGCCAAACTCAAACGGTTAGTTCATCAGCGCTTGTGTCTCGGCCTCGGTTGTGACGACCGGGCCGTGTCTGTTCTGCACATCATCAAGTCTCAGTAAGATTGATCGAAATGACTGCGGATTCTTTAATCTTGTCGTGATAGCAGCATGCTGTCAGTTTTGATGGCGTAGATTTCACATTTTGCGAGTCGCCACTCCGACCTAGCATTGTTACTGTGCTAACGCTACAACTGTAACCTAACGTTAGGACTGGCTAGGAGAGTGTAGGCTAGGATATCAGAAAGACAGAATATTCAGATGAACAGAGTGCGGTGTGTTACAGGACCGTTTTGTCATCTAGGAACCCCACTACACACATGACACATTTGACAATACATCATGGATTTCCCTATCCTGCGAAGACCACAATTGCTTCGTTTTTCTAATGTTGTGCTCCGTCTTCCGAGCGTCTTTATCCTCGAGTCGCTCTACCATTCTCGGGCCCAAAAACTGATTTCAGAGAGTGAGGTCATCAACAATGAGGTGGTGGAGAAGCTGGGAGTCGCCCCCGAAAAACTCACCCTGGGTGCCGAGTATGTGGGTATGTAGATACTGTATTTCTAATGTCAATTTGATGAGTCTACCACTTTTTATAATGATTAGATAACAGGTAGAACTGATATTTGTGTGATAATTCATCTTTTTTGATTGATTTTGTCATGTGAAAATTACAATTCTCACCTTTCTCTTCCTTAAAAGAAGTTACAGTCTGGCGGCCTGACGAAAGTCATACTGTCGAGTTGCCAGCGTGCAGCTTGCACCTGCCCATACACCTGCATCAGATCCCCGTGCCGGTGCGTCTGTTGACCAAAAGATCGGTCTGTATCTGGTCGTCGGGAATATGTTCCGCAGAGACTGCACTGCGTCTGGCTTCACGGATCCCCTCCTACATTGTAGACAGACCGAAGGCTGTAATACTAGCTTCTGTATTGATGCTCTGCCAGCGGTCGCGCACAGACCAAACGTTACAATAAACCCAATTTCTCCACCCAATTTACATTCAAACAAGTTTGACATGACATGCCACATTATGCAGTAATATTTGGGGTAACTTTCTCACATTGTGCAATCGAAATAATCACAGTAACCAGGGTAGATCGCAGAAATTTGTATCCATATCGTAACATCGCCGTTCGCTAGCAGTAAGTCGCCTTTTTTAATCCGTTAGCCAATCACATGTGAGGTACTGTTTTAATAAAAAACACGCAGAAATCTACCTCGCATGTGATTGGCTAAGCGATTCATACATTGAAGAGCTGTTACGATCGTATTGACGGGCTGGTAGTTGTGTCTTTTGTCATGAAAATTCTTCCAAAGTGTTGGATGATTCATTGATGTGGAAAGTGCAATGCTATCTTGAAATGTTGATTTTGCTATGCAAGTTTAAATTTACCGATCTAGGGCTGTGAATTAGACGCAACCGAGAAGGGTGAGGTATCTCACCCAATTTTCCATAGAGACAGTGGTTAAGAGCTTCAATACAGCGAGGTATATGGTAAGCTTCCGTCTGTCTCCGGAGGAGAGCGATAACGTCGGAAATATAAAAGACTCTTCTGGACAGACGGATCTTTCTGTCTAGTGCATCTGTGCCCTCGGGTTCTCAGTTCAGCTCCCATGCACATATATACAACACAGACATAGAATTCACCATTCACCAGTATTCTCGTCGGGTTGCCACCGGACAGTCATGTTGCCAGTGTCGAGCTGCCACCTTTAACTTTCTCTCATTTTTCAAAGGCAGTGTATATGACCACACGCATGTGGTTGTAGCCATGGCCCGGGTCGCTGGATGCAGCCACAAGCGAGTGACTACTGTGGCTGGCTGCATACAATTTGCCATGCATACATTTGTAAACATGCAGTGTGATGTGAATTTACTATGATGAAAATAGGCAATTTTTTTCTTACATTCTAAACAACTGTATTTTCTTTATATGGTTTCAAATTAAATGAACTCTCATCATCTTTTCTCCTTGCATTTTTTCACCCTTTTCACAAATGTTAAATCCATTCTGCACGCTTTGAAGAAGATCTTACTTCCTAGGCAAAGAATTTGGCTTTGCTGCTATCATTGTTCGCCTTGATGGTTGGTTGACCAGCTGCGTTGAGGGAAGAACCATTGCTGTTCTCAGTGCTTATTCGTCCAGGAGCGTCCCCGTGCCGGGCTGACAGTCTCTCGCTACGTCGATTTTCAGAGGATGGATTCTCTCCGTCATCGGATTTTCTCTCCATTTCCTTCCTTTTCTGTTTCATTTCCACAGCAAACCAGCCTTATGTGCAGGTCTCAGCGAGTGTTCTTCATTCCCTTACACAGAGATGTTCACCAGATTAAGGTCACAAAGCCAGAAAAAAAAAAAGAGAAATTCCAGCGTTTAAGTTTGCACCTGTACACCTGTACACGACTGTGTACAGGTAATGATGTTATCGGTGAGGATGAGGAAAAAGTTACTGAAAGAGGGTCATGTCTAAACAAACCTGGCTGTCTATTTATCTTGAGCAGCATTGGCTTTGATTGCTCTATCAGTTATTCTTGAAAACCTACATGTAGTACACAATTGCCAACAATACCTAAAAAGTGGGGAAGTGGGTCAATATCGATTAAAAGATTCAAGAATTGCTTTCTTAAATGTGTTTCCAAAATCACTTTACTGTGCCTGAGGAATTTCTTTTGATCTTCAATTCCAACTTAATCACAAAATTTACCAATCCCAACTTTTGTATAAAGAGATCTATGTCATATCTATAAAATGTAACTTGTGTTAGATACATAAAAGAAGTGTATTGTTTTTATCCCACTTTCACCAGTATCACATGGGAAAATATGCAAACGTGTGCTCCTAATGTGTCAACAGTGCCAGTTTCACAGAGCCCTTTATGGTACTAGCTAAGTTAAAGAGATATAATGGTTCACAATGCACTTTTGCACAAATTACACCACAGATGTTAATATATCTATACAAGAATGTTAATGCATGGATGAATACACAAATTACATGAATAAAAATTACTCTGTACACTTACAATTTGTACAAGTAAAGTGGTGTATCCTTCCCTCACCTTTGTCACAGTACAATTAAGCCCTGTTTTAACCGACTCTACGCTGACAACGTTGAGACAACATCCGGAGAACAAAATTCCTTACCCTTGGTAATAAAACCGCAGGAGAGAGTGAGGGCGGGGTACCGTTTTAACAGACACACACTGAAAACCCTAGGCAGGTTTCCATGAAAACCTACATGTTCATGTTCGAAGGGGGTGTGGTTACAGTCCATGCACGTGATTGGTGAGCGGTGTGCCATTCTGTTTGGACTATTGCACATGTACGTTTCAAGAGTGTATCAAAGGAATGCTACCGCGAGAACGCTCTCACAGAAAGGTTGTTGGGGTAATGTAGGAATAATGTTGGGGTAATTACCCTAGCTGGCTCGGATAGAATTTGGCAAATGTTACAGCAACAACGTCCAAGCCACATTTTGGGCAGGAATGTTTAACAGGCAGGGTAAAGCAAAATTGCCCTGATGCTGTCATGGTAAGTCTAGTTTGAAACGCTCTGTTAAAACAGGAGGCAGGTGCCCATGCTAAAAAAGAGAAAGAAAGAAAAGATACTCCTGGCAAGGATTTAGTAACTGTGAATGCTGAATACCATATCACCTGCCTTTAGATGATAAGAATGAATTTTAAAAAAGATAATAGATTTGATCGTCAAAAAACAGCATATACATTCCAATTCTCAACTTATACAAAATTATAAATGTGAAAGAACAATGTTTCCACTCAAATATGAAGTCTATTGTGTAAGCTGTGACACACTACTCTTTTAGACGCAAGAGTCTCAAACTGCTAGGCATGGGCATTGTGTAGTAAATCAGGTTGCCACTGACAAAGAGAGAGAGAGGTATTGTTCCAAGCATCCTCGTCTCTCTGCTCACCCAATTCATGCTTTTGCTCATAACCAATCCCTTGCAAATCAAAATTGCTGTATTCCCCCGGCGATAAGGCCGCATTAATTTTCAACTGAACGAATAAACTGCTGAACCAACACACATAATCACGTAAGGGACAATGCAATGTGTCAATGAGCAACTCGATATCATGCAATGAATCAGTCAATCTTTAGACAAAGCCATGTTCTGCAATCAAATGACAACTTGTTTTGTTGTCATCACCTCCTAACCGCTGTTGTTTTCCATGCCAATTTTTGGGAGATTAACAGGGTGTTCAGACGCAAAATTTGAACGGTCTGTCGGCTATACGATGATTCTTTATACGTCGTTTCCTTATCGAGTTTTGGTATTAACTGGCTTGCGTCCGAACAGGGGGTACAATAGTGCAGCACGAACAAGCTGCTTTACAGAGCCGTCCTGGCCACTGCATTGTATGCAATAACCTGTCTAGCACGCATCATAACATCAATCACACAATGATCATAATCATAGCTCTATCTCATGCAGCACAATTGCTTCGCTATTGTACATCAGGTTGTGTGAGTACTCGAAAGCTCTTTTTCATACGAGTTTTATTCTCTAATTTTATACATAAACATTGCGCACACACACTCAGTTTTCCTTCACATTATGGGACATGGAGTTTCCATTATTCAGTGTTCATACCGCCAAAACTTTCATAACACATACACATACGCACACACACACACAAAAAAAAAAAAAGAGAGAAAGAATTTGATAGGAAACATGCCAACCAGGTAGAAATACATACGAAGTTTGTTGTCAAAATTCAGAGAAAAGGGTTAAAGTTTTGTAAAGAATGAAATCCTTATGCATTTTTTTTTTTTTTGGGGGGGGTCACCAAAGTTGGGGTACAGCCTATGCTGAGGTGCAGCCTTATCGCCAGAGAATACGGTGATTGCTTTCTATCACTAAGTGTGGTCATACCACACCAGATGATTTGTGTTCATGTCAGTGTGTGGTACCCAATTGAAACTAAAAACATGTCCTGAGGAAATATCAAACCACCCAATCAGTCTATAGATGTAAAATGAATGCAATATGTTTAGTTTTGTAGATTAGTCTTCCTGTAAGACCCATAATATTGCAATATTTTAGTACGTTGTATTCTTGAGAGCTAGAGACTTTTTCTGCCAATCTCTCAAGAGAACCTTTACACACTCGTGCTTTACAAACGTGTTCACCTGTTAAATTATAAAATAATGCCAAACCCGCAGCAGTGTAATTGTCAACAAATGGTTAGATGTGATTCCAGATGTTGTTGTTTTTTTAAGCGCTGTGAATATTGTTCATTTATGTCTGATTGTTTCAAAGGTACTGTTTTGAAGTAATGTCATTGATGTGTAATCAGGCAATTGACTGATCATACGTACACATTTTTATATCTCAAGCAAGACATGGTGAAGATCAGCATGGTCGGTATACACCCAACTACCTGTACATGTATAAATGCAGAGGTTGTAACAGACTAGGCCTACATGTACATTGTACACTGTAACTGACATGCAAGCCAGCAAGGCAAATTAGAAAATGTAATACAGCTGGTCTTCAGTCTGCAATTTTCAATTTTGCTCTCTCATTAATTCTCCATTGCCATGGGCACTCACAAAGTCAGTTTCTGATAACATTTCATTTTCCCAAGCATTTCAGCCATAATTCCTCAATTCTCTCAAATATCATTAATGGCAGAAGTTATTTGTTGATTGTTGTTGGTATTACGGTGCATAGAATTTGTAGAAAAAAAATTCTAATTGATTCAAACTTAGGGCTGTGCATGCCCATTTATTTTGTCTGTTTCTTTTTTCTTCTTTTTTTTTTCTCTTGTCTTTCTTTCTTCTTCTTCTTCTAAAGGCTCAGCCGGACACAAGTACAACGTATCATGTACAGTACATGTATATTTCATTAAATGCCGGCATCTTTTTTTTTTTTTTTTTGTCCTTCAATAACTGTTGTGAATTATTCATAACTGCTGGCCAGTTCTGGGCTAGGCACAAGTGGAATAATTCATGTAGGTTTTGGTCAAATCACTGTTACATGTCATAGGCCTTTAGAGGTTCTCTGTAATGGTAGTATTGTAGAGCCTCTTTAGTTGTTGAATCATTAATAGGGAATGTACACATGCCATCCTTTTTGTTTTCCGCAAGTGCAAAATAGAAAATTACATAGACTGATACAAAATTTATACCTGTACTTTATTTGCAGATTACGGGTTTATTATTGTCATGACCTCACCTTGGGTGCTTGGGACACATTGGAGTATAGAAACTTGTTCAATCAAGTGTTGATATTGCATTGCATTGGGGCTTCTTCACTTTATATACTAGTAGTTGTTGGAAATGATATGAAATTAAAGTGTTTTGCATCACTTAACAGTCATTAACTGTGGGCCTTTCTATGGTTGACTTCATGGGTGTGAAGGGAGGAAAAGTTGGCTTCAAAACTTTTTTGCTTGCCCAATTAGGGCAAGCATTTTTTTTTTGTAACTAATCAGAAACATTCACTTGCCCTGGACAATCAGGCAAGTGCTTATGTAGCACCTTGGATGCTGTAAATTAAGTGAATCTTTTGTATGCCATTGATTTTTATGTGCTGGCCAATTTCAGTGAACTTTGCCTGTTTTAAATGCATAATGATGTGAATGAAAGTAAAAGAATGAAATTCAATACCCATTGATATGATACTTGATATTTGACAAGGAGTCTCACTAGGACAGTGAAGAAAAAGTGAGACTGTTCCCTTGACTGATGGTACTTGGTAAACTTGTGGAGGCTTCCCAGGAGGTCCATTCACACACAAGAGTTATTGGTTTTTTGATCGTAATGCAAAAATTGATTGTATTACACCTGCAAGCAAAGCAATCAGAGATGCGTATGCCTTCACAATAGCCAAAGCATGACCCAAGGCACCCTCACCCTGGACCTAGTGCATGAAGAGGTGTTTGCATAATGGGATGAAAAATGTGATGCCATGTAGCATTTTAGCATTTGATATAAATATTTCATTTCATTCTTTATTCATTTATTTATTTGTTTGCATGCCGTTCACACGCACTGTATGAGGCACATGGTTGTAAGGACTTAAAAAAAAAAAAAAAAAAAAGATTGGACTACTTTTTACATCATGATTTGGGTCATGGTACAGTGTAGTCTGTGATTTTTAGTGTCCATACAGAAATATTATATTGGATTTTTGCCTTCTGTTGCAAAAATCAATCTTAAAAAACAAAACAAAACAAAACAGTTTTAAAATTGTTGGTGCATGTGTGAGCAGGCTTGTAATACACTATAGCATTCATACATGGTATGTCACTAATTTAATTGAACATTCTGCAGGCAGAAATTTCATTTCATTTGTCAGTGGTTCAGCCTACCTTCCATTGTAAACAATGCAGAGCTCTTCATAATGAATTTAATTAACTTGTACTGGGTTCTACATTGTAAGTCTTTTGGCTTGAAAAGTATGAAAAATGTTACTGGAGATACAAACTGTAATGTATATTCATTTACATGTGCAGAACCAAGAATTGGTTGTCATGATTGAAGGTTATTTTGTGACATTCAGTGGCTTACATCAAATTATGCACAAATTCCCACAGATCTGTCGTAGTTGTGTCACTCCCCTGATCAGAATGGCTTTCTCTGAAAGTGAAGATGTATGCATTCAAACCTGGAAAAGATTTTTTGAATTACTTCATTAAACAGAAAAATATGTTGCCTTCTAAACAAAGATGAATTAGGTCAAAATATTAACGGTTTTGAAATTCAAATAGCCTGTATGGTGTCAATCTAAATTTTGTCAGTTATTCAAATTAAGCCTTCCTGGTACATAGTGGGGATCAGTTCCTTTCTAATTTTGCAATTGTATTGTATGACAGATAAGCAAACAAGCAAATTTTATGATAAAATGATTTGAGAAAAGCAAAGCTGAAGACGGGGGAGGGGGGGGGGGGGAGAATACACAAGTCGGCATTGAAGGACAAATGTATTCATCATTTATAAGCAGGGGCCTGGACCTCTACTTGCTATGATCTCAAATGCTGCTGATATCTGCAGATATCCAGTGGGATATTGTGTCAGAACTGTTTTGCCATTATACTTCATAGACAAGCAATGTAGGTACTCAAGATGCCTTGCCTACAGCGCACATGGGATGCCAGCATTAGACACAAAATTGACAATAATCCGACAGCCTGGTACAGAAGCGACTGCGACACACACCGGGGGTAACGCTTCCCTGATCTCATTCGCGGAGCGGAAACGAGAGGTGCACTTTAGAGGTAGCTCTGTGTTGACTGCAAACAGCGAGGCGGTGTGGGTGGTGGTGTTGTTGGTGTTTTTTCATGCACCTTCTGTGAAAGACGGATGTGATACATGCTGGGGATTAATACTTTGATAGGAGCTCCTGCCTCTTCATGTGTGTGCAATGCACAATGTGGAAAACATGTAATGCAGCAGGAAAGTGAAAGTGTGATGCATCACCTGGATGAGAACTTTCTGCTAAAGATATAGAAGAGGCATCTTCAGGATGTGTGTGTTGGGGGGGGGGGGGGGGTTGGTGGAGGATTGGGAATGCCTCCCTGTGAAGCTCCATGCATCAGAGCATTTTCCAGGGATCCAAGAAGAGATGAACGAGTGTGGCGGCGTGCTAATGGCGTGTGACTAGACACGCAAGTTCTAGGCATCATGTTCTTGTCAAAAGTCAAGCCTTGCTATCTAATTTCCCTGGAGGAAAGATGGATTAAATCTATTCGCCGATACTTTGCACCCACATGAACCCATCCTGATGGTGTGAGAAAGACATTCATTGCATCAGTATGACTGGAATTACCGCATTTTCAATAAAAAAAAGGGTAATCTTTCCAGGTTTCACAGACAGCGTGTATTTAAGTTCTGTTGCAGCGTTAAATAGTGGTACGATCACCGTGACAGGTGAGGCTTATTGCTTCAAGTATGATTGGCAAGCAAATGTCATGTTGACATACCTGTATTTGATTCATGATCTAGGAAATTTACCATAGTACACTGTATGTCTATGATTGTTCATGAAGACAAATGTGACAAAATCCACAATCTTGCTATGGGCATTCCCTCCCTCCATTATGTTTTGCCTGTGGGCAGTGTTTTTGTGCAATATAACATTGAAGTACCAAGAGCTATACCAAAACCCTCCCTCAATAATGAAAAAAAAAGTTACAATGAACTATACCCAACTCCTTTCCCCCCAAATCAATTAAACGAACAAACTGTAAAAAACTCACAAGGAGATATTTTTTGGCAGATACTTGCCTACATTTTCTGTCAAACACCTGTTGTATGTTCAGGGTACTGAACAGATATTAAATGATATGGGCTTGAAATATGATTTCTTCTGTGCAACATGTCCTTTATGGCCCTGATATGGTGTACATCATTTGATATTGATATATAATTAATGTATTATGCTGTTGTTGAACAAAGAGAAAGCCGAGATAGTCCAGGAAAAGAGATGTGAAATATGCAGAATGGATTTCATTTTTCACAACTAAATCATCTTGATCATTTTTTTTTTTTCTTTTTGTGACATTTTTACATCCATTGCCATTTACTGAAACCATCGTGCAAATACCCAAACGGCTAGCAGGCTTGGGGTTTCAACCTTGCAAAGAGTCATAAGGGATGAAGATTTCAAAGGGTGCCCATCATGTGTGCAGGAAGAATAGCTAGCCATAGCTAAACAAATGGAAAGAACAAAACAAAAACATGAAATGAACACATTGTGGAAGAATCTTTTGTGGAAGGATCATTTGCTTGTTAGGTATTAGTATGGTAGCCATGGCGAATGTATCTGGTGAGTGTCATATGACAGCACAAGAATGGGGTTACTGGGTTTGGCATCCTCAGGCAGCTGCTTATAGTATCAGGTTACTGGTCCGTAATGGAGTGTGAACTTATAAGGGGAAAACAATATTCTCCATCATGGGTATGACTTTCAAGAGCGTTGGGAATCTCCTCTAATGGCTAATGATACCTCAAAATGCTGGTTGTTTCACTGTCATTGAGAGAAAGAAATATGCCCATTACTCTGATTAAAAAAATGCATCAGAATCATGATTAACCCATTGAGGACGGACTGATTTTGCTACAGTACAACACTCTTTTCCCGTAGACACCTGCCCAAGTATACTTCAGAGACTCCAACCCAAAGCACCTTCTGATCTGGAGATTCTCCCGCCTGAAACCCCTAGCAAACGGGAGACTCGAAGTTGATGTGTGCGAAGCGCCAAGTTCCTAGGGTTCTTGATGCTCTCTGGTGCTATCTAAGGCTTATTTTTTCAACATACAATAGCAATAAGTAAGAAATCCTTTCCAACAGGAGACACAGAGCCAAGGCGGGAGACACAGAGCCAAGGCGGGAGAAATTAAATCTCAAGCGGGAGAACGGGAGATTTTGCAAAAATGGGTTTTCGGCGGGAGATCTCCCGTCGAAAACGGGAGAGTTGGAGTCTCTGATACTTGGGACTCATCCTCAACAGGTTAAACTGTCAAGAAAAATAACCATTAGGTAATTTCCATTCATTTGTGCATATGGAGCAAAAGAGTGCTACATTTTGTAAGCAATCAGAGATACTTTGTAATCACAACAGCGGAATAATTGCTCTAAAGATCTTCATGTGAGTTGCTCTTCATGGTAAATGATTAGAATCAGCCGTTTGCATTGTCACTCCTTAGTTGCACACATACAGAATTTCAATTGTAAACAATGTTTTTGCTGTAGACGCAATATAGTGAAGAGATTAAAACTGTAAAAGTGGAAATTTTGGCGGCGTTGAAATTTTCGCGCATTTCGCGCAACCAGAAGCTAGTGCGAAAATAAAAGCACGCAAATATTTTTGCTTGCCATATGTTCCATTAGTTGCTGTCTTGATTCCGCGGAATTAAAAACACGTGAAACTCTTCTTACCCGGCTAAGCGCAAAAGATTAGTCGCGCAAAAATATCCACTTTTACAGTATCTAGTAGATTATCATAAGATAAAAAGGTTACATAGAGAATTTAAATTGTAAATAGTGGAATTTAGTCAGAAGATTTTTGATTTGTAAATCTTTCTGTGTAATTCAAACAGTATGTACATGTATGTGTTTGAGTTTAATTGTTTACTATCTGCTTTATCCCAGACCATGCAGAGCCAATTTTAGGGGCATGCTGACTGTGAACTATGTACATGTATAGTACCAGTATCTGCCTAGAATTAAGTGAGGCTGCTTCATTCTTGGGCTATTTGTATTTAAAATGTGCCAACAGCTACAGTGGTGGCTCTGTGTGCATCTTTTCTGCAGCAATACAAGAAGCACCAGAACACTTCTGGTGCAGCACATTTGAATTCATCATATCTTCAATGTCTATGTGCACTAAGACCATACAGTTTATACATGTGTGGAACTCTGGGTAGTATTTCCATCTACACCTATACTACATGACAAGCTGCCATACATATGTGCACAAACTTTGATGTGGACATTGCTGACACCTAAGAAGACAATCTGAAGTGCTCATGAGATCTTGTTTCTCTGCTCAAGGCTTTCGGATGTTTACTTGTAACCCAGCCTCCTTTTACAATGTAGTAGAACAAAAGACATCATGCTGTGCATAGAGCCTATTCCATAGATGTCCTGTGTTACACCTTATAATTGGGACATACTGAAAGTGTATGGCAATGAAGCATTCTCTCTATGATCTAGGTCTACGTGATGTAATTTCACCTAGAGCATATTTAATGTTAATTTGCCTGGTACTGTATGAATTCAGTGTCCACCACCCAAGAGAAGGGTTTCAATGTCAAATTTGTCCAATCAAGCAGTTGTACTCACTAAGCTCTTTATTACTGGCAAATACATGTATTGCGACATACAGACGTAAAATATGTTTGAGCATTCCATTCACACTGCAGTGAAACAGTTTAGAAATATTGTGAGTTTTTGTACAATAATGCATGCATGCACAATGAACTATTAAAGCTCTCAGCTGCAGCTTGAGCCATACATAATTGTAGCTTTACTAACTGGTACATTTTGATAGCTACACATTTAGCGTGTGCTTGTGGTGTATAGAGATGTAGATCATGTGATCAATATTGCTATATTTCTGTGGTAAGCACCGTTTTCACAAAATGTCTTGCAATCTTCACTCACACTGTTAGAAAAATCTGTCAAGTCAGTGATTTGTCTTGCGATGTTTGAAATTTGGCATCAGTTGGTACATGTACATGTGTACAGTTGCCAACTGTGAGCCAAGTACATTGTACCTATCATAATTTTTATGTTGTGACACATCACTAGCAGTAGGAATGGTTTATAGTGCTTAATCCATTGTTTTTCTAATGCCACGATACTTCACTGGCATTTGAAATTACCTTGCCGTGCCTATGATTGTAATCCACTGTTTTCCTGGGTGCATTCATTGTCACATGCTCAAGGCAAGGACGACTTGTGCCATGTTGACAGAGGGTGTCAAATCCTTGTGCTGATTAATCATTGCAACCAGATACATGTAAAGAATCCTCTTGTGTCAACCAAAATCAGTATTATGCAAACCTGCTACCAGCAAAGGTACTCTTGTTACTATCCAATTAATTAGAAGGCCATGCCAGTTTCTTCTCAACAACTCTGTCTAAAACTTGACATGTGTCAGGGCAGCATGCTAAATTGCATTTCACTCTGCCTGGTTTGTGTCTATAGATCTATAGCAGTTACTCTCAAAAGTATCTCCTAATTCCATAACTGGTCATTTTAGCCCCAGTGATATGAATATTTGTCCGATAACCTCTTCTCAGTTTCCAAGAAAGTAATGCTGGGCAGTTTATTGGAAATACAAGCAAAATATGAAAGTTTTGTAATTCATTTTTCACTGTAATTTTGAAACACAGAAATAAAGAAAACTGCTGGACCACATAAATGTATGTTATGAAGAAAAATGTGCATTTATCTTTGAATACCGCCGGTACATGAAAATCTACTCTATCATGGTATAAAGTGATCATTGTGATGATTGTATGAGTGTTAACATTGTTATTAATAATAATTGTGATATCATACATTTGTACAAGCAAACAATACCATAAAACCAGAAATATATGAATCGCAAAATTTTCCTAATTGCGGCTGGCATTCAATGCATACATGTATAGTGTGGACAAGAACTTTCATGTGCATTTTAATTTCAGGAATCTTGGCTTTTGTGAAATTCACAAACTTAATTTTGCAGTGTTTGCTCATTTTTCTTCATGGAAAATGTTTTGATCCTGTCAAATATTTTTGGACAAAAAACAGAACATCAGTCTCCTTGCATGGTATCATTTCCCATGTTGTGCTTATTCCTAGGATCATAACATTTCCTTACTAACAAACCCCAGTAGTACTCATATAAACTAAAGCACTGTTGCTTGTCACACTTCTGTGGTGAGGGTGTCCAACAGTTGACTTCACTGATTTTTTAATGTTACATATCACCATGTACATTGTACATGTAGATGTCCAAATTGTATTAATTTAATTCTATGATTTTATGCTTGTTCTTTGAATGCAGGTTACCTGATAGCTCTTCTCCTCCATGCCCTGCCACTACACATGCTTTTCAAGCTCTATGTCCACCTCATTGTTGCCATCTTGATCCTGGGGTCTCACCACCTATCCAGTCACTACCTAGCCCTGCAGGCAGAGGCAGACCCAACCACCCATGAGTCGGTCTACAATGACACTGCCAGCATCCAGCAGCTCTACACCTTTGTGGCACTCCAGATCATCATCTGCGCAGTCTCCGCCAAGCTCCTCCAGACGAAGCGCATCTGGGCATTCGCAGCGTACCTCCTTCCTCTGGCTGTGAGGGCATGTGGTCTCTCGGTGGCTGTTGCTGTGACGATGCACTCCATCGCGGAAATCATCTGCATGGTGATGGTAACAATCTTCACACTTCGCAACATCCTGGTGCCCTACCGGTTGGCACTGATTGGTTTGCAGACCCTTCAGGAGTATATCGAGCTCTACGGCATCATCAGTGTCATCCTGGCTATGTACAACAGGTTCTTCGTACCTGCAATCTACCTGGTGTTTTGGCTGACCATATTCATGTACCAGCTGTACTCGTATTTTGCCAGCAAGAATTATATGGCAGTGCAGGAGAAGTGGGTGTTGATCCTACTGGCGTCCATCGCAGACTGCTGTGTCAGTCCCTGGAGTCTGGTGGGGCTCAGTTCTGCTGTGTCATACACAGCGTACGTTGTGCTCACCTTCTGCAAGATATACTTGAAAGGGTTCAATGAACGGGAGCAAGGAGATTTCCTGCACAAGGGATGGACAGAAGGGATCACATTGATGCTTTTGGCCATGCAAACGGGGCTCCTCCACTTGAAACGATTTGAAAAGATTCTTCTCCTCAGCATCGTCCTCTTCATAGTGATATCATCCATCATCCAGTCAGTCCATGAGCTGACCAACACCTACTTGTTGTCTCTTGGTGCATCAAATAGCCGCAGTGTGGGTAAACATGTCAAAGTCCTGCTCCTGTGTTTTGCCCTGATGGGTGTACCTCTGTATATGAGCTACATGGTGTTCACCATCTTTGAGATGGAGCTATGGCTCCTCATCATTGTTTCTAGTTGTCTCCTGACAGGCATCCAAACCTTCGGCTCCGTTCTCATCTACGCTCTTTTCATGTGGGAGCACCGGTATCAAACCCCATGGGAATCACTGGATGATATCGTGTATGGCATCCAATCTATGTGTCACATCCTTGAGTTCATTCTTGCCCTGTTTGTGTTGTGCTACGGAGGATTGGAGTCCATGAACTCCAGCTACAATCTCACTGGAGCAATGGTCATCGTTGTCCACTCCTACTTCAATGTCTACCAGCGAGCCCAGGCTGGATGGAACAGCTTCATGAAGAGACGCAATGCGTCCCGGAAAATCAGCCTCCTTCCAGAGGCAGACCCTGCTGAGCTGTCAACGCGGAAAGACCTCTGTCCCATCTGCTATGAGGAGATGCAGACTGCACGCATCACTCCTTGCAAGCACTACTTTCATGGAGTCTGCCTCAGAAAGTGGCTCTATGTGCAGGAAAAGTGCCCCCTGTGCCACAGCAAGATTGTTGAGCCGGAAACCACAAGCAGTGATCAGAGACCTACTACAGACCAGGCCCAGCAGGCTGGTGGCGGTGATGCCACATCTGAACCATCTCCTCAAAGAAATAGGGAGGGTCCAGACAGATCAGCAATAAGTCATAATTCCTCCGACAGACCCCCAGACTCAAACCAAAAATATTCCGCCACTCCAAACCCGGAGAACTTTTCTTCTGCCAGTCTTGACATGGACTCAAAAGGAGCACAGCATCAAAACACTGTTCATGATGGAATGCCAGAACATGGTGATGATGCTCACAGCCTCGTGGAAAATCCTGTCTAGGATGTTGAGTGGATTTTGTTGAATCTCTGAAATTCTTATTGAAGATGTTAAAAATTCCAAGTATGCAAAGTGTGGTATTTTTAAGTACTTGTTGTATAAATGTGTGATGGCACAACGAATGCAATTCTGTTTCTGTATTGGACAAATGTAAATTTATCATATTTGCTGAACTTGCGTAGATGTCCTTAAAGGGCCAAAGTATTATTTTAAACAAAGTACACCTTTAGTCGATTCTAGTATTTGTGAGTGATCATGTGTATCTGCAGATCTGTGCTACATCTACGCCAAATCTAACATCCCACTTGCCAATGAATTTGCCATTCTTGCTCAATTTGAAAGCTTGTATAGAGGCTGATTGCTGATTGAGATAATTTTTCATTGTCTGGTTTATATCATGAGAAAGTGATAGATAACTTCAATATCGTTTGATAAGTTGTTCTCTGATTTGTATCTAAAAAAAGAGGGAATGATAAGATTAATGACTGATATAAGATGATCTTTGATCCTTGACTGAGGAACAAATCACAGAGTGCACTTTTGTGCCAAATATGGAAAGCCCTAGAAGTATAGGTAGGCCTACATGTTGGTTTGATTCATTAATACAATATGTCTTTGTGTATGAACTTGCACTTGTGGTCAGATTGCTGAAATAGATAATAGCAAACAGGTATTTATTATTTTTTTACCTTAATGTCCACAGAGAGTATCCTGCATTGGTTATAGGTACATTGTAGAACATAATGAAATCCAATGCTGACCCAAAGTTTTAAATGTAGCCGAACTAGCATTGGCATAGGATCTCACTTGCATTCAGACCAAAAAATCAACGACTTATTAGTGAGCTCATGCCAATGCGTTTTGGCACTTACAAAACAGTGTCAAAGATTCATTTTTGGATTATGTCTTAGACGCTGTTTACAGTGCAGGGCTGGGCCGAGCCCGGGCTGAGCCCAGGCTGAGCCCGGCCTCGATTGTGGTACTCGGCCCCGCAATTCTGTAGACCTGTTTACAGTGGAGGGCTCGGCCTGGGCTTTTAATTCAAATCTTTCAATATTTTGTCGTAGTGGTACTCTGCTTGTAAACAAATGATTATTACTGGGAGCGCGACGGTCGCAATTTGGTACCGCATTTGGCCCAGTTTGCGTTTACAGTCAGAAAAGGCTGGGCCGAGCCCGGGCCAAGACTACCTCCAGACTTGGCCAAATGTGCGGCCGATTTTGGTACAGCATTTGGCCTTTTGTGCGTTTATAATGAAAGGAAGGCCAGCTCGGCCCGGGCCGAGCCCGGCCTTTTCACTCACTGTAAACGAGGTCTATTAGCTTGTTTGTGCACTGTATTACAGAAGGGAGGAAAATATTGGTGGCACAACACCATGTCACACATCTGTGACAACAAACAAATCACAACCACCATACCAGACTTGAGTAACAACAAAACTTTATTCTTCCCCTTGCCTCGAGCGCCATTGTCCCCCGTCTTGATACATCCTCTTCTCCAACAATCTCCAACATGGGCCGAACAGGCCACACCCACTTTGCACAAATGCATATTCATGACATCTGTTATTCAAAACTGTGTGTGCCGTATTTTCCCAACAGGATTCTTTGATTTCCTTTGTCATAGAAAAATCATTAAGCTCCACATTCATGTGCTTACACAATACAGCCCAGTAGAATTTAAGCATCCTTGACTGCTTTAAATGTGAAAGGTGGAGAGTGTATCTTTGTAATTGATTTTGCTATGCTCTTCAGCATGCATGTAAGCAAAAAAAAAAAAACAACCAACAAACAAAAACAGAAGCATTCTACACAGGGTTTTTGTGTAGAGATTGCTATTATTGAAAAGAAAAAAAACAACTGAACCCAACAGCACAAGTGTGTGTGCCATTTTTTTTTTCAGTAAGGACTTCTTATACTGATATATACTTTCATTCCCATCAGAGCATCTGTGCATTTTTTATTGATTTATGTCTTGTCAAATCTTTATGTCAGTGTACTTTTGATTTATTTTGTATTTATTTACAATGTACAATGTAGTTCATATGTTCAGTCCTAATTGTTGCCATCAGTCTTTGGGGAGTTGATACACTCTGTAGATATCTGGAGAAACCTGAAAGATTGATCTCACAGCCAGATTCTTGATTTATATGAGTTAATTTTATATGTGTGTGTGTGTGTGTGTGTGTGTGTGTGTGTGTGTGTATGTGTATGCGTGCGTGTGTGTGTGTGTGTGTGTGTGTGTGTGTGTCTGGTGTTTGTATAGTAGGGTGGTTGTTGTTATTTTCCTCCAATTATATCTTTTTCTTCCACTTGCAAGTATCATAACTACACAATACACATTTCTGTAAGATGTTAAGAAGCCCAGCCAGTCTAAATTTGTGGTTTATAGTGAAGTGGTAGTATTGCCATTGCTCCAAAAACTGGATCATGAGTGTTTGAAATCATTTGCCTAGCATGCCGTGGAAAGTTTGTACATGTACATAATGAAGGTGAGAAACACCTTAGATGAAAACGTGTGGCATAGATATGCATACTGTTTATACCATTTGTGTATCCTCTCTGGTGAGGCAAGTTTACATACATTGTATTTAATCACTAATCCATGACCAATCTGTTCCATGGAAAGTAACTTATATACAGTAATGCTTGTCTGTATGTCTGCTAATGCCTTCTTTCTGCTTTTACTTAAATTTTCCATTTATGGCAAGTGAATCGGTAGGGTTGCCTGCAGTGCTACCCACCTGGTGTGCAGTGCCATTCTGTGTAGTGTAGTTGTACTAGAATTGCTTGTTTTGTTTTGTTTGTTTGTTTGTTTGTTTTGTTTTGTTTTTTTTTTTTTGGGGGGGGGGGGAGTTTATTACTTGGCTATTGAAATGGTTGGTAGAAAGTGTCTTAAATCGATGCTTGTAAAGTTTCCAGTCTACTGCATAACAATTTACATGTGTTATGTGGTGTTTGATTTACAGCACACAGTGCCTGTGATTCATATTTGCTCACCTTGCCTGTGCCACTAAATAACAGAATTCCCAAATTTCCATAAAGTGTGCTTAGCATGTACTGTCACTTGCAATGTCTTATGCTTTGACATTTTAACTCATATCTATAAATAGATTTATATCAATAAGCTTTGTGTTTTACATGTTGGATATATGTTTTGCTTCCATTAGCATGTTTTGAGGTCTGAGGTTGCAAACTACAGAAATCACTGTTACCTCAACCTTATGTTGGCAATCACCTTGTGGCAACTCATTGATTTGTGCTCAGTGCAGATGCCATTGCTGTAATACGTGTACATGGGAGAATTATGCTCAATATGGATAGATTAGTGAAGGTCATGAAACACCCCCAAAGAGGTCATGTACTTAATGAGATCTGAAGTATAACTCAGACTGTAGACCAGTCGATCATGCCAAGCTTTGCCCTTGAATGAAAGAGCGTGTGCAACGATACAGCGTAATAATTAATCAGTGTGTCTGTGTGTTTATGTTAAAACTATACTGTGTGTGTGTGTCTACAGAATTATAGATCACTAGTAATAGGATGATAACAGCATTTGTTTTGAAGATGGAGATGCAATCGTGTCTTAAGGATTGAATTAAATTGACCCCATGTTAATTTAATGGTCTGCCAGACACAGGAGACTGTTTTTAACTAGACATTGGAATGCCCTGTTTATTTGTGTTTAAAGTTCTGTGTGTATTAAGATAGAAACATCCTTTTCTTTCAATATAGATTCCTTAGTAGTCTCATTTGAGACTTGGTTCATATTCTCAAAGACATTAAGGTCCAGCAGTACAGTTGTCATCATTAAGTCTGGTAGAGCTGATAGAAAATATAAGTTCTGGATGAAGAGTTAATTTGTGTCACCAGATTACATGTTACATGTACATTGGTCGTGAACTGTTCTTGACATAAAATCAGACGGTTAGCAAACTTGTGCATCCAGTATACGGTAAGGGTTTTTCAACCTTTCACCTCATTGATGGAGAGAGAGAGTCGGAAAAGAGAAAGCAAACGAATTGCCTGTGTATTGGATATTTTGATATCAAAGTGTGTCGGGGGGGGGGGGAGGAGCTTGAAGATAGCTTTCAATAGCAAAGAGATATGGTAGACACTTTTTTTTCTGTTTTTTTTTACTTGCCTTTCCTGGTATTGACTAAATTCTGCAGAAGAAACTCTTACATTAAATGACATTGATGTGCGATACAGTAGCCAAAGCGGCTTGGTGGATTGACAGAGGTAAAATGCTCAAGGAAAGCTCCTTTTACTTTTTTTCAGTGCTTACATGATTTTTCTGTTGCTCATGAGCAAAAATTATGAATTTCATTGACAGAATTGATATATTCTTCTTTTTCTTTTTGAAATTATTTATCCATCCTTTTCAGGTAAAAAGGACTACATATAACAGTATTACGGTACTATAATATGATATTTTCCAGAAATAATTTCTGCAGACAAGTAATGTTTGTGCCTTGCATGATTTCTTTTATCAGAATTATTAGAGTTGTCAGAATTTACAGTGTAAGACAGTGAAAATAAATGAAATGAATCAGTCAAGTAATATGCCTTGCAAACTGTGACCTTTGGCCTTTACAATTTGGAAGTAAGATGACAATTTTGTCTGATATGGAGGAGAGTTCACCTGGAGTTTGGAAGGGGTGGGGGTGGAGAGGAGGAATTTTGACTTTAAACTTCTCTGTAGACATTATGTCGGCATTTGTGACTCCCTACACACGTACATTAAGATTTCCACTCCAAAACAGGTCGCTTCTTTTCTTTTGTTTTGGGGCCCATGTCATCATTGTTACAGTTGCATTTACGTGTGGAACTCCTATTCTGTGCATCACCTTGTCAATTAGTTTTGTGATCAGTGGTTGAAGTGGTAACTAAATTAAATTTTTCCCACCACTAAGAGCATAATAACTCATGCAAGATAAGACATGTTTTGTGATGAGTAGTCACCAATGTAGAACGGTCAAAGCAGCTCGTGTTGGAATTTGATGTGGTCCATGCATCCCAGTGAATTTTTATGTTTTCTGTGTGACCTTATGTGGCATATACAACTATACATGTATACTGTATAAGCTTTTACTTGCATAAAGATATTTGCACGAATTAGGAGGTCAAAGACATTTTTGTGAGATGTTGTTTTCGCGAATTGACACCGATGCTATCTTACATGCGTTGTTACCCTAGCACCTGGCGACATTTTCGTGTGTTGTTAAATTTGCGATCCAAGTGTAATTTGCAAAATTCGTGAAAATTAAACCCTCGCAAAAATAGCAGCTTATAGGGCCTACAGTATGTAGTCATTGTCATATAAACTTATATTTGGGATGGGGATATATGTTAATCTGCTCGTCAAGAGAGAGAGAGAGAGAGAGAGAGAGGGAGGGAGGAAAAAATACAACGGAAAGAAGACATCCCTTGTGATGAGTGATGCTATCTTTGTCGGACAAAATGCATTATCAGCCACGGATAAACAACTCTCCCTGCTGCCCTAAGGACTTTGATTTTCATCTGGTTTGAAAGTGTGCGTACAGGGAGGCTCTTGGATAATGGACACTTCACAAACATCCGGCGATTTGTCCTTTCACAGGGTAAAATGATTCCACTCAGAAAAAAAAAGGTTCCTCATGATTCCTCAGAAAAAGGATTACGTTGTTACTCTCTTGCCTCGTCAGACTGTAGATGCCCATAGTTCATGTGAACTCATATGATGCAAGACAAGCATGGAAACCGTGAAAATCTAGATGGTCATTTTGTGCATGCTTTCACTTTCAGATGGTTCGTATAAAAATACACGGTTGGAAACATCTAGAGCTCAGAATAACAATGGTGTAAGAATGTTACCATGTGTGCAGCATTGTTTGCATATCCCACTAGCTGGGAAGTGCTGAATAGGGCACCTCGGGAGAGTTGATTTTTTTTTTTTTTTTTTTTTTTTTTTTGTATATAGGGGTCATGATTGTGGATGATTGAAACCAACACTACATGGAAATGGTGGTTTGCATTGTGCTGACGGTGTGGCTAAAAAGTTCTTTTACCTTCAGGCTTTTGACTAGTTTGGATCAACCTAGTTGCATAGTTTGTAAAAAAAAAACACATGTGTACTGCATGTAGCTTAAAGGGATCGTATAGTTTTGGTTGAAACCTAATTTCAGCTTTCTAACATTTTTTGGTGAGATAATGAGAAACCTAGCTCTTTTGAAACACGAAAGAGCATGTAATTCCATGAGGAATTCAACGTTTATTTGATGAAAATTGGTTTTGAAATGGCTGAGATATCCAAAACAAAGCGATTCTAATAAAGTGTGGGACCCACCTTTTACTACGATCGCTTTGTTTTACTTTGTTTTTGGATGTTTCGGTCATTCCAAACCTGATTTTCATCAAATAAACTTTGAATTCCTCTTAAAATGGTATGCTCTGTACTATTTCATAAGTGTTTTCTTGGTATCTCGCAAAAAGTTAAAGTTTTTTTTTTTGTTTTTTGTTTTTTGCCCCAAGAGCTAAAGATACATACAATTAATCTGTGCTTTGTTTTGGGGGGGGGGGGGGGATGGATGCTGGGTAAGAAACAAAAAGTATGTTACGTAGTCAAACTTGCTAGATTTATCATTGCATATAAGTTGCTAAGTAGGCCTACTTTTCAGTGATATTGCTATTAATGTACTACTAAAGATCACAGTGTGCTCAATCAGGTTGTTCCTGAGCATTTGCCTGCGACCTGTATATCTATTCCCTGCAGTATCCATATCATGTTGGAATGACTGATATTTTGACCGTTATCTTGAAGACAGGTGTGTAACTTTGAGCTGTGGAGAATGTGATCCTGCCCTTTAAATCCATTGGCAGCTATACAGCCAGACAGGAATAGACATGGTAACATTCTTTAGCTATGGTCCAGAGTAGTGCTGTACAGTTTATAGAGGGGAATTGCCAAGCACTGACTCATGGTTCAGATATGCCAACATGAATATATACAGGCTTCGCACCACAATTTATGATCTAGAATTCTCCAAATAGCCCCTGGCCCTCTTGTCACTTATCAATTTACGAGTTGTAAGAATAAAGGGGGGGGGGGGGGGGACATGCACCATGTAAGAGTGCATTGTGAGAAATCATGGAACCCCTCGGGATCTCCAGATAGATTTTGAAATATGAAACCATTACCCAGTCATGCTTATGACTGTCTGGATGTATCTGAGTGCCCAATTTATGTCTGTCCATCTGAGTCTTGTGGTCGTTTGTGTTGTATGTCCAAACCAGCCAGGGTTATCCATACTTTGTGCGCATGCCAACTCAGAGCTGTAGTGTAGGTGGGGAAACAAAGATAGATGTAACCATGGAGCTACAACCGAAATGGTTGTATAATGTAACTCCATGATGTAACAAAGGTCATACCTGAGCACATTTCAAGCATGGTTTTTGTTTTTTGTTTTTTGTTGTTGTTTTTTTGGAGGGGGGTGGGGGGGCTGCAGGTCATAGGTCAGGAATCATGAGTCTTGGTTAAGGCCAAGGCCAAACCACCTAGTTCTAAAGACGAGAGTTCCATCAAACTTGGAACTGGAATATACTGCGAATTAGGAATTTACTTGCTTAGACAATCAGCTGTGTATTTCAGTTCCATTGCTTGCTAATCCACTCCAGTTTTTTCGTAGCTCAGTGAAACTGAAAATTGTATTTAATATGTGAGCTTTCTCAAGAATAGAATGACATCTGTGAATACCTGTCAGACATAGCCTTTTATGGTCATTTGACATCATTAGGGAATGAGAATGAGAATGAGTGATGTTCACAATTACAAACAATACGCTATATGTAGACCCTACAGAGGGCTATGTATTTTACTTGTATCTTATCGAATATGCACTGTTTTTGCAGGATGTTGTAATGCATTTATGTACATGTAGCATTATATTGATACCTATCATATACCTTCCAGTTTTCAGTACCACGTGCAGAATCTGGCAGCCCAAGTAACACCAGATACAAAAAGGCTAAGGGCAAGAACAAAGAAAATCTAGAGTTATTGATTGATACTATTCTCGCACTATCAATGCAAACTGTGTGGATTGTTCACACATTTTCTCTTTTTTAGTATCAAGGAGAAGCTGTTGTATTTCTGCAGTTTGTTGTGCGATATTATGAGGGTTTTTTTTTTTCACTTGTGTCATCAACGTGTACAAGTCTGTGTTGTTTGCTTCTCCAGTAAAAGATAGTGGTGTTCTTAGAGAACACTTTGTCAAATGCATTTGTCAAATGGTTTAATTCAATGTTTTCAATACTTTTGTTGCAGATAGAGATACTTGTGAATGTTAGAATAAGGTTTATATTGCCCATCTTTAATTGCCAGTCCAGGTGGATAGACAAAGATTATGATTGCAATAGTAGTATATTACTTGATATGTGCATTTCACAAGGATGAACCAAAAAAAAGCATGTATTTATTTAGGGACATATCTGAAGATTGTGCCAGAAATTTGAAGTATAACAGCTTATTAAGGGAACAAATTTAATTTTAATAGTCAAGTGTAAAATACATAGTCACTTAGATCCTTTTTTTTAAACGTTCTACCTACAAAAACTTTTCCCCATGCTATCAAAATTCTGCTCTTGTTCGAATGTTGTCCGTATCTGTAAAAATATCAAAGATTTTGAAGATTAGTGTATTACCAGTCCTTTCCCGAGAGCAAATTTATTAAAGGCAGTACATGTATGATTACCACGTACAATTCAAAAGCATAGCTAACAGTACATGCATGGTGTTGAAAGCATGGTGTATTTTTGCTATTGATTGTTTAAGTCTGGAAGATGTAAGATTACTGTTAGCATCCCCTGTAGTGGTGATGGGCGGAACTTTTATACAGACTTGGAAGGATATGTGAAACAGGGCAAGCCCCTTTCAACCTTGTCAGCGCTACGCCATTTTCTGAACTGTGCCCGAATTCTCATTGCAAGATTACTTCTCCACAGTTGACATGTTAGAGGAAGTAAAAATGTGTGATTCAAGTTAAGTGGCAATATCACACACACACGCAAAAAAACAACAACAAACAAACAAACCACCTGGAAGAATTGCATGAGTCATATGATGTGTGTTACAGTGTAATTTTTTTGCAAACATACAGGAGTATAGTAGGATAGGTTAAGAGATAGAGAGAGAAAGAGGGACAGAGATGGGGGGGGGGGGTAGAAATGGATAGATGATACGGATAGAATTTAAGCCATGCCGACACAACATCGTGCAAAACCCCATGGAAAATTTACATGCAGGCTGCTTTTGGGCCACGAGCTGGTGCATGCTGACAATAATCCAGCCTTGTTGTGAGCCATTAGCTTCAAATTTTTAATTGATGGGATCACGCAGACTCCCACTTTAGGGGAGCTGACGAGACTCAAAATATTGATAACGCCCATTTGACCCTTCCCAAGGGGAACGTCCTGGAAATGCCTCACTAAATCTAAGGGGACACATCTATGCCGCGGCAGCGTCCCGGGCAATATGCTGCTGTTTGTCCATTCGGCTGAAAGTGAAAATTACGATCGCGTGACGCGGTTTCGTCACGATCTGGTCGATGTGCGTGTAAGGCTCCATCTGTCGAGTGTTACGTCAACATGGAATGGTGTGCATACACCGGCCCTGCATGATTTGTTTGTCAGCATTCATTAACTGGTGACTTCATATGTCTCTTATTACTGACTGTCCTACATTTTGGCTACTGTTGTTAGCCCCTCAATTACTCAGTATAATCGAATGCATTATGTTTTGGTATTTGTATGCTTGTTTGCATATTTATATTCATCTGTCTGGCCATGTACTTATTTTTTTTTCTAGTATCATTTTATTTGGTTACACAATGGCAGATGGTGATGTCAGATTTTAAGTTGTGCTACTGCCTAAAGAACTCATTTAAGTTCAGTGATACGTGTATTGAGAGAGATATAAAAGTAGAACATGGGTCACTGCAAAGTTTTTAGATATTCCTAGAAGGGCACAAAGAAAACCACATCTTTGTAGTGTGAATGTGTCTGGATATATAGTATGTGGTTATTCTGGAAGAGACTGGATCCATCATTTGCCAAATAATTTTGTGTGTGTTAAGAAAAAAGGAACAATGTATCACAGCTTAAAGATGAGAACGTAAGTATTGCAATATCCAGCACCTGCATTGTCATAGAACATTACGTATTTCCAATTAAGTGACACCCTCTTGTTATGTAGGGACTGAAAAAAAAAATAAAAAGCTAGGAGTGTTCCATTGGTTCTACAAGCTAAACATTGTTTCATCTTGTTCTAAAACCAAATGTCATCTTCTTTTTTTTTTTTTGGAGGTATTTCTAGGCAGTCACTGCATATCCCTAGCCCCTTAGCTACCATGAAAGTGAAACAAGCTTGATGAATATCATGCGTGCGCATTTATAGCTGCTCCACATTTAAAAATGCATGCATGATGACAACAGGCTCATTAAAGCAGTCGTGAACAGTTTTCATTTCTATGATTAGACTTCAGATGCCAGTCGTAATAATGTTTGTTCATCTCCCACACAGGCCTTTAGATTGTTGGTGGGGATACTAGTTGTAACTTGTCATGTGCATACATATATTATCATAACACTCATATGAAAACAGTCTGGTGATAACATTTGTACCAGTTCAACTTGACAGGACTTCTGACTGGTAACACCTTACTGTTGGTCCAATTTGGTGTAGCAATGTTTCTCCATTCAGTGGTATCCATGTCAATCTCTAAATGATTGAAGTGATGGTTATCTTTGTTGTCAGCATGACATTTAGTATAATTAGTAAAAGAACCCTTGAAAGTTATATATGTCCATGTGGGTGTTACCAACCTCCTTTGAGCCATGAATCGTCATTGGCACCATGTTATGCTCCATGTATCAGTTACATCATTCTGTATGATACATTTATAAGGGTTCCCAGTGGCAATCTGAACGAGTGTTAATTTTCATGGATATAAACTCTGCATTTTCTCACTTTCTATGAGTTTAACGTCTTCGAAATATGTACCTTTTTATTCTATCAGAATGCAGTCATCAATGTCGAGTGTTTTTATTCTTAAACATGTGTATATATTTTTGCCCAAGGTAATTTATATGTCACTCTTGTAAAAAGGAAGTATGCACACATCTGTATTTCCAATTCCCCCCCCCCCCCCCCCCCCCGCCCCCCGCACCAGTTGAATTAGGATTTAACCATGTTACAGAAATAACTCAGTCTCTTGAATTATTTTGTTTGGCATCACAAATGTACATTGTAAGATCTACAATCACAGTCTGTATTCTTGTATCTAGACAAAAATGAGGAAATTGAAATAATGCCATAGCATCATGCCTGTAACAATTTTTCCTACAGCAAAGAGTGCCATGTATAAACACAATCACATAAAGTTGCAAGAGTGGATCAGATCTGCATTGTGTTTAAAGTCTGTGTTTCTTGCTTAGATACTGAAATGTCAGTTGACAAAAGTAAAGGGATGGTATAGTTTTGGTGGAGATGGGGCTTCAGGGTTTGTTTTTTTTTTTTTTTTTTTTGAGATTATGAGAGACATCTTAAATTATATTAATGAGCATACAATTCAAAGAGGAATTCAAAGTTTATTTGATGAGAAATAGTTTTGAAGTGGCCGAGATATCCAAATGCAAAGAGATCATTGTATGGAAAGATCCGACCCACCTTTTATTAGGACCGCTTTGTTTTACTTTGTTTTGGGGCTATCTCAGCCATTTCAAAACCGATTTTCATCAAATAAATTTGGATATGTTAGAGTTATATACTCTTCAATATTTAGTGGTTTGCAATTATCTTGCAAAAAGATAAAAATCTGAACCCCCACCTCAACCAAAAACTATACTGTCCCCTTCAGTGTGTAAGGACATGTAGCGCATTTTGTTTAAAGTTCTTTTGAAAACTGTCTTGACTGAGAGTCACTTTCATGTGAATTTGCTGGAAAAATTACTTGCAATAAATTGAAATGCACTTCAGAATACCTTTGACGTGTGGATGATTTTGTACCTTTGCATTTTCTATCAATTTCGGGACAATTAAATTTGAAAGGTGCCTTTTACTTTCTTTCTTTTTTAAATATCACTGCAAGCCCATTATGTAATGCCTGTCTGCCACCAGGTGTAATGACATCTACTTCTACTGCTACTCCTAATTCTACTATATTGTATCGTACGTTACAGCTACTGCACCTGATAGCTACTATGAACTTGTACTACAATAATTGCTACTGCTGCTGCTACTACCTGTACTTCTACAGCTATCAATACAGTGCACTCCATTAAAGCAAACATGGTTATAACGAAATTCCGGTTACAACGAAGTAAAAATTCAGGCTGCAACGTTATCCACACTATGTATTTTTATTGTTTATTTGTTCGGTTATAATGAAATTTTGATATAACGAAAGAAAACTGCCGGTCCCGAGAACTTCGTTATAATGGGAGTCCACTGTAGTAGTACTACTACTGGTATTAATGATATATTTACTACAAATACTTCTACAATCACTGCTTGTAGTGGTAACATGTAATAGCTCCTTCTACTTCATTCAGTAACAAAACAAAAATTTATGGAAGACTTGACTTCAGAAGCTAGAGAAATGTGATTATGAATATCTGAATATTGATGTGTGTGAAATCACTCCATTAAAGGTGCACAAATACACGTATAGTTCTTGCAAGTTCATTCAGAAATAATCTTAACAAGAGCTGTTTAGTTTCAGCTTGCAAAGTTTTGCAGTTACTTATAACACAAACAAACAAACAGAATACAAACAAACTATGTGCTAATCAAGAAACAAACAATCTCTAAATCTCTATAACAGAAGATGAAATTCACATCAAGTATCCATGAAGAAGAGAATCTTTAACTCCAGCCAGAATGACTATTAAAATCAGTCCATACCAGTAATATCAGAGATTAAGAAAAAAGAAAAAAAAAATCATGGGTACTGAGTAGTGTCCTACAATTCTTTCACGCACTGTAAGATACGCAATGAAGAGCAAAGTCACAAGCTGCACCAATGAGAGTCAGCCTTGCCTGATGAGAATAGCAGGCCTAGCTTTGGCAATGTTGCCACGGTAACTGCACCCAGTAATTGTGTGCCAATTTTTGGCACTCATCTAGTCCAAGCTTTAGATTTGTGCTCTTTTTGTTCTTTGTTCTTTCACTTTTCCCAAAATTGAGAATTCATTCCTGTTTTCTTTCCTTGTCTTTTCATTAATATGGAGAAGGAAATGTAGGTCACAATTAGCGGCTAAATGATGGTGGTTTGTAATGATACTTGTAGCAGCTACTCAAACTGGCGGGCAGTGACCTTATTATTGGCAGTGATACATCCATGCCAATTGAAGGACACAAATGAAAAATCTTCATCTAGTTTCACATAACCACTCTATATTCAAGATAACTTAAATCGTAGAATAAAAAAGAAAAAAAATCATAGAATTAGAAAACGAAAAAAGATTGGAAGAAATTCATTGAAGGTTGGAGATTAGATGAGGAAGTTATAGAATTTTAAGTGTTAATGTAATGTTTTCATGAAATATCGTGTATTGTTAAGATCCACAATATGCAAAAAAGATTAGGCAATGATTTCATCATCTCACTGGATTTGACCCAAAAACATGATGGAAAGCATGTTTCTCATCAGTAACTAGCAAGCACAAGCCCTTCCACTTGACAACACTTACTGGTGTCTAATGGTTGCTACATTTCTAAAATACCAATTCTTTGTCTTTCCTTTTTTTATCATCATGTTGATAATATTATCAGTACCCCCAGCAAGATTTAGCAGTATCAATGTTGTCTGTAGGTGATACAAAGGCAAGATTAATCCTGATCCTTGAACTGTGTGATCTGATATCTACAGGATTGTTTGGTTTACTGTGTGATCAAGTCAGCTTTGAAGGTTGCAGTGGATTAATGTTTATCTAAGGTAAAGATTTGAATGATTGCTGTTTGTCACAGATCCTCTCATCTACACATGGTTGCACCTACAATCATAATCTTTGCTCTTCGCTGTATATGGTGTGATGTGATTTGATGGAAGTGGCATTAAGATTGCACGGGTGTATGTGTAACAATGATATAATTAGCATGGGTTCCATGACATTTGCTCCTGCGTCAGTTGCTTCCATGAAATATCTGCACGCTATATAGGCCAAACAAAAATTCTGCCTACTAACATAACCGTAACCCTGATCCTAATCCGCATATCAAACTATAAACCTAAAACCGTATCACAACCCTCACCTTAACACTAAGTCCTTGGAGACCGGAGCGATTGCCGCAGGAGCAATGTCATATCACCAATCAGCATATAGGAGTAGAACATTCAAAGCTTGTCAAAACAATTGTCTTCAAACCTTCTTCATGTCATTTATTTGGACTCTGTTGCATAAGAATATGTACACATATATGTAACAACTAACAGCAACTATAGCTTTATAGCGACAGGCAATTCAAAATAGCCCTCGGGACTTCTGGCTGCCTTGATATACTTCCATGGTTGTATACCGTGGTCTCAGATACCAGTGACCACAATTATATGCTACGATTAAAGTCAGCGTTTTTTGTCTTTGATGAAACATCCCCAGCATTTAGGTATTAAAAAATAGCAATTAATTGAAGAACACTACCGGTGCTAACATCTTCTATGAATCACATGTCTTCAGTTGTCTCAAGATTGTCCTTTTGCCCCCATTAAGGGTATAGCGCAATATAAGTCTGTTCATAATCGTGCACAGCATGTTTTGTGATATTCCTTGGATGAATTACCTTCATCTGCCAGTACTTCCCCTTAGGCCTCTGGACCAACTGTGGCAGCCCTAATTTGTGTGTGCGTGTGTTTTGTTGTTGTTGTTTTTTTTGTGCCTGGTTTACAGTCAAACCAGAAATACTTGCATGAATTTTACTTTTGCAAATTTCGCAAAATTAAAATGCACGTGAAAGTTTCCTGCTGCGAAAATATCTTGCTGTACAGTATATCATCCTTGTATATCACCTTACTTCATACAAGTTGACAATTAAATTTGCTCTCAGCCAATCAGATGCAAGGATTTCAGTAGCTTGTAACAGTCTGTCAGAAAAAGTTTCTGACAGAGCACTTAAATGCCCTCCGCAAGTCTACACCAATGCAAAAGTCTGAAATTTGCTACTTTATTCTTCAGCGTGCACAGGTTGACATTACCGCACGTATATTAAGAAAATTGTGTATCCATTCCTGTTAAAGGACCGCGCCCAATATCTCATAGGCGATCGTGCAGATGGTTGAACTAGATGCTGTGTGCAAAAGTATGTTTACAGAATGCTGGCAATAGATACATAGTGTAATCTAGGGTAATCTTGGCAAAATTACCAACAAAAGCCATCTCCCATTGGTGCCTAGACTAGCCTAGCTTACTTCCTCTCAGGAAGATCTGGGGAAAAGGTGTTGATCAAATGCACAGGATATCATCATTCCTCCTAAATGCAATATCAAGAAACCAATGGGGAAATCAATCCATATCCTCTCCCGGAGCTCTTAGCACGGTTCCAAGTGCACCATGCATATAAATTCTGCCTTCAGAACAACATTGAACGGGCATTTTGCCAACATAGTGTGCTTAAATGCAAGCAGGGGCATGTGCAGACTGTAGGCTGAGTTCTCAGTTCAGTTCGATGGGCTTCATGATTTACTATTTGGAGATGCCATTTCCTGAATGACAAAGAAAACAAAGAGTTAGGGGCGCGGCCTTACTTTGACGGTACAGAATACCAGACAATTACATTTATTGTTGTCTGTATGTGGATACGATGATCCAACTCTTCTGATTAATGGCCATCATAAAAAGATGAGGTAAAATGAACAAGATAAAGAGAGAAGTGCCATTTTTGTCTTGTAAGCAGTAGATGATGAGTTCAAATTTAATATTGGGTCCTTCATTCCCCTCGGCCTTTTATTACAAACAGATCAATGTGACAGCTTTTTTACTTGTTGAGAGCTACAGCATACACATTCATTTAAAGCTCTCTTCAGACACAATTCCTTACTGCATTTGAAGTAAAATGTCGCTAGAGACTAAAGAATTATTAATCAGAGTAGAAAGAAAAGGTGGAGGCAAGTTGGGACATTATCATTGTGTCATATGGTCATGAACTGGCTTGAGAACAATTGATATTGCTGGACTGCTGACTAGCGATATGCATTCAATCAGAATTTCAATGCAGATCAATGCTCTTACCATGCAGAGATGAGGCAGATAGAAAGAGGAAGTGTTGGCAAACAAGAATTACTCATTCACCAACCGGCACAAACATACATCGATCATGATCAATAACAGTAGTATGATTGTTTGGATAGTATAATGCAGGAAAACGCTTCTCTTCAAATCACATGTGAAGGGTCTTATAGCAGCTTGATACTCCTAAATAGTTAACCTCTGTTATTAAAGTAGAGATTACCTGCAAATGTACAAATTGCTTGTCACTGTCAAAGGCACCCACAAATTGCTCATGCTTTACCAAGTTTCACTCTTTGAATTTACAATCACAGATAATGCTGAAATGCCAACCACCCAATCCCGACAATCAGCTACATAAATTGATGATGGTTATATGGTGATGATGATGATGAGGATTAGAATGAAAAAAAAAAAAATGCTGATGATCGCAATATCAATGCCCAGAGGAGTATAGCCAAACAATTGCCCCCTGTATAACCACCCCACAACAATAAGCTGTTATAGACAATATCCACAACTAGTCTGGGTAGTAGCTATTCACTGTGATAAGTTCCCGAGGGATGCAGAATACTTGTAAGCGACATCTCGAGGATAATTACAATTGTCATCTTCAGCAAATATATTGTTGTTCTATTATATTCCTGATTGTTACCAGCATCACAGATGTCCATTATACTCGACACAGATGTATCCCTGCACCGAGTATGGGTGCTTGTATGGGGTTCATATGTTTTGTTTGTCTCCTTGGTATAGTCTATGTGTTTTTGCAGTGGTGTGATTCTGATCAATTGTTTTTGGTTTCACATTTGAAATTGTTTTGGGTACATAATATCAAAAGGAAATTAAATAGGTGTAGAGTGTATGTATACATAGCAGTCGTGCTGTAGACGATGTGATGTACAGTGTTGTAAAACAACTACATTGTCAATAGTAAGTAAGAGCGCTATACAAATGTAATTATTGTATTGCATTGTATTGTAATGCAGCCAATGCTCATATTGCAATATTGTCATCCCTTACTCATATATCATCAAAATCTTGATCAAAATCATCATTACTATCAACTTTACCTTACTGCTATATGAAGTGATGCTGTCAGAGATTTTAGTGGGGATATGATCTCTTAATTAGAGAAGGGTGCATCTCTCTTTTAAAGCTTAGGAAGAATATTCAATGACGAGAGACCTCTATGTACAGTACATGAAAGCATAACAATTAAGAGCACCTTTGACTATCAAAAACAATTATTTGAATTTCGTGAGCAAATACCAAATCGCTGTTCTGCATACATCCGCCACTGCTGAGTAAACAGAAATACGTCACCATGGCCAAGAACAGCTGTCTCAATCGATGACATTATCTATATCTATCATGGGAGTTAGATCAGCCACCCTTAAACGAAAGCTGAATCAGCACCAAGAGGCAATATAAAGCATTATCTAATCTACTGCTGCCACCATCAACGTGCAACAAAGATATTACTTCTTTGCTGCCTATTTCCTGTTTCATGACAAGTTTTGCCATAATTACCACAAAAAAAAAGGGGGAAAAAAAAGAAATAATCCCAATTACACTGTACCATTTTGGCAGGAGCTAGCTTTGCAACAGTGAGCTTTTATTTCATTGCCATAGCAATTATGATTACTATAGCAACTTCCACTAATTGACTTCTGATATTTTGCACTGGCATAACAGATACCCCATAGTGGGAGAGACATGGTGAATTACTGGGAGCTAAATGTGTAGACCTGTAGCCATGGCACGATGAAACTGGGTGTGAAAATTGGAAACTAGCAACTGCTGAGGTAACATAGGGTCTTGGCATGAAGAGCATTCATATCAGTTCAAAGACTTACCATGACACTTATCTCTCTCTCTCTCTCTCTCTTCATCTGTCTATCTATCTATCTATCTATCTATGTATCTATCTATGTATCTATGTATCTATCTATCTATCTATCTATCTATCTATCTATCTATCTATCTATCTAACGGTATCTACATTGTATCTTCTCACCTCCCTGGTCTATCCATCTATCTCTCTATCTATCTATCTATCTATCTAACGGTATCTACATTGTATCTTCTCACCTCCCTGGTCTATCTATCTATCTGTCTATCTATCTATCTATCTATCTATCTATCTATCTATCTAACTGTATCTACATTGTATCTTCTCACCTCCCTGGTCTATCTATCTATCTATCTATATATCTATCTAACGGTATCTACATTGTATCTTCTCACCTCCCTGGTCTATCTATCTATCTATCTATCTATCTATCTATCTATCTATCTATCTATCTATCTATCTATCTATCTATCTATCTATCTATCTATCTATCTATCTATCTATCTATCTATCTATCTATCTATCTATCTATCTATCTATCTATCTATCTATCTATCTATCTATCTATCTATCTATCTATCTATCTATCTATCTATCTATCTATCTATCTATCTATCTATCTATCTATCTATCTATCTATCTATCTATCTATCTAACGGTATCTACATTGTATCTTCTCACCTCCCTGGTCTATCTATATAGATACATACAGTGGACTCCATGGACCTGTTTGGGACCGGCAATTTTCTTTCATTATACCGAAATTTTTAAACGAACTGTCAAGTATATGAAGATAATAGATGATAATTTTGGGACCTGAATTTTTTAATTTGTTGTTATGAGAATTTCGTTATCACTGTGTTCGTTAAAACGGGACTACACTGTAGAGTAATTACACACACATACATACATGCATGTATACATTATACATTGATATCATCTTAATCATTTTTATGTTGCAGACCGGCCAAAAAAAGTACACACACACACACACACACACACATAAAATGAGAGCCTGAAAGTGCTGCATTGAGTTACAGGTTACTACACTCGGCAAATTAGCATATGTGGAAGCCATGGCAGTCTTTGCATTTGTCTTGTTTCATCGTGGAGTGCCAAGAAATATCAAGAGGGGTGAAGGATACAATGTGAAATACTCTAAATACTGTAGCTGGAAGTAGGAAATACACACACACACACAACCACACACAAACAAATCAGAACAAAAACGGAAAAAGGAAGCAGGTGATTGTGCGGTCTATTCAAAGGACTGTAAAGTTTGTGCTCTCCGCTTTTGCCACCATTTTCATCATTCTTATATTCATCACTTGTATTCCTTTGAATACCATTTTTAAAGTATTGAACCTTTGAATTTGAATGAAATACATGTATGAGAAGAATCCCATCCTTTGTATCTCAAAAAATGCTCCAGTTTGGCTTTTTTCTCTCGAACATGAAAAAAAAAAATGAAATAAAAACTATCTCTCTGAGACATAAGAGAGTCCTGACAATGAAGATATCAAAAACTTTGTTCAACTGTCATATGATGCCACAACATGACACAACACTCTCTCATCATGTCAAAAAATGAAGCATAGAAACGATCTTGTCTTACATAATATGACATCCGATTTTTAAAATCGCCAATTTTTGCATATCTTCTTCCACTCTTTATTGAACTTCAGAATTTGATCCCAATCATGACTTCAAAGTGATTACAGAAAGGATCACTATTACATGGACACATTATAAAGACTGAAATGTAGACACAAACATTGTAATGAAAGTAACAAACTCAGTTGAGCAGCTAGGAATCAGGAAGGAGTTAGAAATACATCCAGATTTAGTGACCTATTGCTTCTCTAACTGAAAATGTACAAAATGTTGCAAGTATAACTTGAATTACATTGGTAAAAGACATGTGTGTGTATGTAACACACATATATTTATACATCTCCTAAAGGGTGATAACTGAACTGCTCATCAATCTTTTCTTTCATTATCATCACTATTCTAACGTATGCAGTTGTCACTTCAGGCCTACCATAACTGCCCCACCAGGAAAACAAAAGAAAGAATAGAAAATATGGGCAAAGTGAGGAAAGACCATCTGAATGAGCACCTGCATGATTATACTGCAGTTGGATATATATAGTACTTACAAAGTCTTGCCTTTAAACCTAACAAGATATGAAGTGAAACAGTGACATGGGAAGGGTTTCATGTTTCAAGACTCGGCCTGCAAAAGACATGGACATGTACCATTTTTTTATGGGTCAGCGATGCACAACTCAGTATATTACACTGTGCGTTGAACACCTGAGTAAGGTGGATGCAGCGCTTTGCAAAGTACTCCTTCTTGTTACTACTAAACTCAGGGCAAACACCATGTACACAATTTTATCACCTATCTATCCTCTCAACACTTTTTAGTCTTATCTCCAACCATATGATTAAAGAAATACATCCAGTCACACATTAAAACTATAAACAGTGACATAGTCAAAGATCCCAGAACTGTGTATCAGAGGTAAAGCACAAACCAGCCTCTGAGGCTACAAAGTAATATCTGAGTAAAACGTACTGGAAATACAAACACTTCAACACCACAGGCCACACATGCCAGATCTCGTCCGTCCACTCTTGGGCATGAATTTTGTGACAGACTTGGAGAATCCATACCTCCAAACCTTTCCAGGCAAAATCTCTGTAACATTTTGCTGAAAATTCATTATAACATCAGGACTCTAGCATTGATGCCATGCATTTAAAGAGGCTAAACTCTGGAATCTGTTCTCAAAATTCAGAACAGCTGGGAGGCCAAAGTATGACGACATCAGCTCTGTAATGCTGGAATTAAGACAATTTATATATTCAGGGATTCTTCAACTGCCCTATAGTTCTGGCATTATGCGCTGGCAGCAGCCTCTCCACTAATATCCGTTTCATAGCGATCTGTGTCTTAGTTATGACAAAATCAATTTATCAGGGGCGACACATTTTTTTTGAAAATTCATCGTGATATCACATTCTGCAATAAAGCGTACTCCATGTTTCTGATGGGGGAAAAAAAAAAATTGATGCCATGGATTAAAACAGGCTAAATTAAGAATTCTTTACTGGAAATTTAGAATGGCTGGGAGGCCACAGAATGATTACATCAGCTCTGTGAAGCTGGAATTAAAGCAGTTTATACACTCAGGGACTCTTCAACTGCCCTAGTTCTGGCATTATACCCTGGCAGCAGCCTCTCCGCTAATATCCGTTTCATAGCGATCTGTGTCTTAGTTACGCCAGAATCAATTTGTCAAGGCCTCACATGTTTATACAAGGCTCTAATTCTACACAAATCCAATTGACATAGAATAATCATATTACGATATGGATCATAGCTACAAGAGATAAGGAGAGACAGAGAAAAGGGGGAGTGAGAGAGAGAGAGAGAGAGAAACAGGACTAATCAAGCTAATCCTCTTATATAATATTATCTCTTCTTGCATAAGAAAAAAAATGACAACAGCTTCTCTTTCCTGCTTACCCTGTTAAAGACATAGCACAATGGTAATTATCCACAAGTGCTTGCCTTTTCATACAGCAGAATAATTTTAATCCACTTCAGACAAAATTCATCCAATAATAATTCAACAGATGGAAGCAATATGTAAGTATAACATTTTCTCAAGATTTGCAGGTAATATTACAAAGCATAAGGTTATTATCTCTGATTTTTTTTAAAGATGACTGATGTATTTCATGACATAGCCAAAAGAGATAGATTTAACAAGTCTTAGATGATTATACATCAATTTTCCACCTGTGTTTCTTGGAAATTCCTCCCACATCCCCTGTAAAAAGCACACAAAATGTGGAATTTACCATTATCAAACATTCAAGCCTATCAATTCTGATGCGAGTTTTTTTTTTTTTTTAGGTGTGTAGGGCCTATGCTTCTGTGTTAGTCACTACAAGATGGAATACAGAATCAAAGCCATATGTGCCAAAATGTTTGTTGTGTATACATCACTGCATGAATTGCCACCCTGAGCTTTATTCTTTCCAATATCACTCCATTACTCTGTGGAAATATATGGACCACTACATGTTCGCTGCTTACAATAAATTGTTCTGAAATCCAAGATTACGCAAGTACCATACAGTGTTGCAAAATGATATCCACAAGGATGGCGGAATGCAGACTTTATCCAACTTGTCCTGACAGAAACTTTCTCTGTGTTTCACAGTAAGTAATCAGCCTTCAAGCATGCTTGTCAACTCTCCAGACTCATTCAGCTCCTGAAAGGGGAAAATATGAGAGGTAGATAAAAATGTAGAATATAACCAGTCTGGGTGCAAGATTCGTAACAATATGGAAAGAGTGAAAAAGAAACAGAAAAGAGAGAGACAAAGGTAGATAGTTAGATAGATAGATAGATAGATAGATAGATAGATAGATAGATAGATAGATAGATAGATAGATAGCTAAATAGATAGATATGTAGATATCTAAATAGATAGATAGCTAAATACATAGGTAGAGATAGATGGATAAAAAGATAGATAGATAAATAGATAGATAAATAAATAGATAGGTAGACAGGCAGACAGATAGATAGATAGATACAAATATATTTCCTCTTTTCTGTCTATACTACATTTTTATGTCCTACTATTTTGTAACCAGATGTGAGTTAATCCCGATACCTCATATGCATATGTCACAGTCTTCTTCACACAATTTTATTGAATCAATTACAGACAGAGCAGAATCAAATGTGTATGTTACCTTGACAATGTCCAGTCCTCCAATCAGCTCTCCTTTTACATACAGCTGTGGAAATGTTGGCCAATTAGAGAAGGTCTTCAATCCCTGCCGTACCTCCTGGTCTCCAAGTATGTCAAATGTGTCATATGAAATTCTGGAAGGCAAAATGATTTGCACAAATGTTAAAAGAAAAAGAAAAAAAGGTAAAAATAATATGTTTTCATACTTAAACACACTTCAATGCAACAATATGATTTTCTTAATCATAAGAAACAGCATTCTACAAAAGGCAATTTTTTTCTTTTATTTATACTATGTGTTGAATACAACAAACTCACAAACCAATATAACATTTGGAATCCTTCCCACCTGGTCAGAAGGCACAACCAGGATTTTGAGGGTTTACAGTCAAGATCAATATCCGACTTTGTTCACATCTATGGTACAAGTAATCAATGTCACAAGACAATGAAGTGTGTCACGAAACGTGAATTTAGACAAACTGGTGCTATCAAGAGTGACAATAATCTGTGGCACTTCTCAAGTTAAAGGAAGATAGATATATACACATGAATATGTATTTACAGAGTTTGCCGCTTAATTGAAAGAAATCAGGAGACAAGTTATTCTCCTCTTTAAATGGGGCTTACACTGCCACCCTACTGTGTGGTCCTACAAACTACAGACATGTGGACTGGTGCAAAAACTTTGAGTCAATTATAAGCCGAACATGGGAGTAAATGTAAATGGGTATTATCAGTTGTGCAATGACCAAAATTGCTCAACAAGACTGCATGCTCAACACTGACAGCGTGCAATAGCAATTTTAACTGCATGTCGTGTGATGAGCAATCAAGCAATTGAACAGCTGGAATCTGTTTAGGTGTTGTATAATATCCTCTGAAGTAGTCTGAAACTGTTTTGTGAATAGGCAAAGAGAATGAAAACAA